>NW_016107481.1:342121-506234 GCF_001604975.1 Cebus imitator | reverse complement strand
AAAAAAAAAAAAAGAAAGAAAGAAAGAAAAAAGTCAAATAGATGCAATAAAAAACGATAAAAGGGATATCACCACAGATTCCACAGAAATACAAACCATCATCAGAGATTACTACAAACAACTCTATACACATAAAACAGTAAACCTGGAAGAAATGGATAAATTCCTGGAAACTTGCACCCTCCCAAGCCTAAACCAGGAAGAAGTCGAAACCTTGAATAGACCGATAACAAGGTCTGAAGTTGAGGCAGCAATTAATAGCCTACCAACCAAAAAACGCCCAGGTGCAGACGGGTTCACAGCCAAATTCTACCTGACATACAAAGAGGAGCTGTTACCACTCCTTCTGAAACTATACCAAACAATCCAAAAAGAGGGAATCCTTCACAAATCATTTTATAGACCGACATCATCCTGATACCAAAACCTGGTAGAGACTTGACGAAAAAAGAAAACTTCAGGCCAATATCCATGATGAACATAGATGCAAAAATCTTCAATAAAATACTGGCAAACTGATTGCAACAGCACATCAAAAAGCTTATCCATCATGAACAAGTAGGCTTCATCCCGGGGATACAAGGCTGGTTCAACATACACCAGTCTATAAATGTGTTCCAACACAAAAACAGAAGCAAAGACAAAAACCACATGATTATCTCAATAGATGCACAGAAGGCCTTCAACAAAATTCTACAGACCTTTATGCGAAAAACTCTCAATAAACTAGGTATTGACAGAACATATCTCAAAATAATAAATGCAATTTCGACAAACCCACAGCCAATATCGTACTGAATGGGCAAAAACTGGAAGCATTCTCTTTGAAATCTGGCACCAGACAAGGATGCCCTCTCTCACCACTCCTATTCAATATAGTATTGGAAGTTCTAGCCAGAGCAATCAGGCAAGAAAAAGAAACAAAGTGTATTAAATTAGGAAAGAAAGAAGTCAAGTTGTCTCTATTTGCAGACAACATGATTGTATATTTAGAAGATACCATTGTCTCAGCCCAAAATCTCCTGAAACTGATAAGCAACTTCAGCAATGTCTCAGGATACAAAATCAGTGTGCAGAAATAACAAGCATTCCTATACACCAGTAACAGACTTAAAGAGAGCCAAATCGAGAATGAACTGCCATTCACAATTGCTACGAAGAGAATAAAATACCTAGGAATACAACTAACAAAGGATGTAAAGGACCTCTTCAAGGAAGACTACAAACCACTGCTCAAGGAAATAAGAGAGGACAGATGGAAAAAACATTCCATACTCCTGGTTAGGAAGAATCAATATTGTGAAAATGGCCATACTGCCCAAAATAATTTATACACTCAATGCTATCCCCATCAAACTACCTATGACCCTCTTCACAAAACTGGAAAAAAAACACTTTAAACTACATATGGAACCAAAAGAGAACCCTCATAGCCAAGTCAATTCTAAGCAAGAAGAGCAAAGCTGTAGGCATCACACTACCTTACCTCAAACTATACTACAAGGCTACAGTAATCAAAACAGCATGGCACTGGTACCAAAACAGAAATATAGACTAATGGAACAGAACAGAGGCCTCAGAGGCAACACCACACATCTACAACCATCTGATCTTTGACAAACTTGAGAAAAACAAGCAATAGGCAAAGGATTCCCTGTTTAATAAATGGTGTTGGGGAAACAGACTAGCCATGTGCAGAAAGCTGAAACTGGACCCCTTCCTGACACCTTACACTAAAATTAACTCCAGATGGATTAAAGACAAACATATGACCTAACACCATAAAAACCCTAGAAGAAAACCTAGGCAAAACAATTCAGGACATAGGCATAGGCAAGGACTTCATGACTAAAACACCAAAGGCATTGGCAACAAAAGCCAAAATAGGCAAATGGGACCTAATTAAACTCCAGAGCTTCTGTACAGCAAAATGAACAATCATTAGAGTGAACTAGCAACCAACAGAGTGGGAAAAAATTTTTGCAATCTACCCATCTGACAAAGGGCTAATATCCAGAATCTACAAAGAACTAAAACAGATTTAAAAGAAAAAACAAACAAACCCATTCAAAAATGGGCAAAGGATATGAACAGACACTTTTCAAAGGAAGACATGTATGAGGCCAACGAACATATGAAAAAATGCTCATCACTGGTCATTAGAGAAATGTGGATCAAAACCACATTGAGATACCATCTCATGCCAGTTGGAATAGCAATCATTAAAAAATCTAGAGACAACAGATGCTGGAGAGGATGTGGAGAAATAGGAACACTTTTACCCTGTTGGTAGGAGTGTAAATTAGTTCAACCATTGTGGAAGACAGTGTGACAACTCCTCAAGGACCTGGAAATAAAAATTCCATTTGACCCAGCAATCCCATTACTGGGTATATATCCAAAGGATTATAAAGACACATGCACATGTATGTTCATTGCAGCTCTGTTTACAATAGCAAAGACCTGGAACCAACCCAAATGCCCATCGATGATAGACTGGGCAAGGAAAATGTGGCACATATACACCATGTAATACTATGCAGCCATAAAAAATGTTGAGTTTGTGTCATTTGTAGGGACATGCATGAATCCGGAAACCATTATTCTCAGCAAGCTGATACAAGAACAGAAAGTCAAACACTGCATATTCTCACTCATAGGTGGCTGTTGAACAGTAAGAACACATGGACACAGGGAGGGGAGCATCACACAATGGGGTCTGTTGAGGGGGATAAGGGGAGGCTCAGTGTGGGGTAGGGAGTTGGGGAGGGATAATATGGGGAGAAATGCCAGTTATAGGTGACCAGGATGGAGGCAGTAAACCACTTTGCCATGTATATACCTATGCAACAATCCTGCATGTTCTGCACATGTACCCCAGAACCTAAAGTGCAATAAAATATTTTTAAAAAGAAAACAGAGTGAGAGGAAATATTTGTAGCATATATATCAAATAACTTCTATCCAAAGAATATAAAAGACTTAAACTGAATAACAAGATAAACACCTCAATTATAAATGGGCAACATGTTAAACAGATATTTTATATAAGATATAAACATGGCCAGTAAGCACATTAAAAATATTCCACATCATTATTCACTAGAGAGATTCAAATTAAAGTCACAATGAGATACCAGTTAACATATGCTAGAATAAATATCATTAAGAAGTTTGACCATACAAATGTTTATGAACTGGAACTGTTTATAGAAACGTAAAATGGTATAAGTGCTCTGTAAATTCATTTGGCATTTCTTTAAATGTTAGATACACAACCACCATACGATCCAAACATTCTACTCCTAGGTATTTACCTGAAGTGAAATAAAAGTCTTTGTCCTCATTAAAACTTGTACACATGTGCATATAACTTTACCTGTAATAATCAAAACCTGGAATCCCAAATGTCCATCAACAAGAGAATGCATTAACAAATTGTGGTACATCCATATTATAGAATGCTTCTTAGCAATAAAACAGAATGAAATGTGTTTGGCATATGCAACAACATGTATGAGTCTAAAATCATTATGCAGGTGAAGTAAGACAGATAAAAAGAAACAAAACATAGAATTCTAGGAAATGCAATCTAATCTATAGTGTCAGAAAGCAGAGCCTGGAGGTCTAGGAAGAGAGGGTCCACACGGGGATATTTTGGGGATGGTGGAAATGTTTGTATATTTATTGTAGTGGTTGTTTCAAAGGTGGAATTCTTCAATTAGTATCACTGAGCCTAAATCAAGCTGTCAGCAGGGCTGTACTCTCTCAGAGGATGTAGGGGAGAATTTATTTCTTGCCTTTTCCAGCTTCTGGTAGCTGCCAGCATTCCTTGGCTTGGCAGGAGAGATCACATCACCCCAATCTTCAAAGCCAACATCTTCAAATCTCTTTCTTTTCTGTACTTCTCCTCTGTGTGTGTGTGTGTGTGTCAAACCTCCCTCTGCCTCCCTCTCAAAAGGATATATCTGGTTGTATTTAGGGCCCACCTGCATAATGCAGGATTTTCTCCACATCTCAAAATCCTTAATTTAATCACATTTGCAAAGACTCTTTTCCCAAATTAGGTAATTTTACAGGCTCCAGGGATAAGGAACTATCTTTAGGGACCATTATTCAACATCCACAGCATACATCTTGTTTGTTGCAATATTTTTGTATTTTGTTTTCTTTGCATTTGATTCTCTAAATATCTTGAAATTGTATAAATAATAAATGAATGTATTTTCATTAAAAATTCAGACAATATAAAATGTTACAAAATAGAAATCAAAGTCCACTGTGATAATGGCCAACACTATGTGAAAATAGACCTCCTTTACAGATAACAAATTCAGGCAAATTCAGCTCCAAGCACTAGACTTGTGAGACCCAAACAGGAGCATAATTTAATTTACAGTAACTAGTCTCAATAATTTAGTGTTCATCCTTCTAGATCCCTTACTTTAAATTTTATAAGGTATATTTGTAATTTTATATAGTTACATACCATATGTGCGTGTAAATGTGTGTATGGGTTTCAGCTTTTAGAAATGAGAAAAATACTATTCATTTTGTTCTGCAATTTGTTCTTTTCCTTAACAGTGCTCTTGGAGATATTTCTGTGTCAATGCATAAGATTCTACCACCTTTGCATAACAATTGAGCCTTGAACAACACGGGTTTGAAATGCAAGCTTCCAGTTATATGTGGACTTTCATTCACCTCTGCCACCCCAGACACCAAGTCCAACCCCTCCTTTTCTTCCCCCTTTTCAGCCTATTCAATGTGACGATGATGAAAATGAAAACTCTTATGATGATCCACTTCCACTTAATAAATAGTAAATATAGTTCTCTTTTTGTGACTTTCTTAGTAATTTTTTTAAAATTTCCATTTTTCTGGATACATAGTAGGAGTGTATATTTATGGGGTACATGAGATGATTTCATACAGGCTTGCAGTCTGAAATAATCACATTGTAGAAGATGGGTTATCCCTCCCTTTAAGCATTTATCCTTTGTGTTACAAACAATCCAATTATACTCTTTCAGTTATTTTGAAATATTCAATTAAATTATTATTGACTAGAGTCACCCTGTTGTGCTATCAAATATTAGTCCTTATTCATTCATTCAAATTATTTTTTGTACCGATTATCCCCACCTCCACTTGACTCCCCCACTCTCCTTCCCTTCTTCTGGTAGCCATCCTTTTACTCTCTAACTCCACGGATTCAATCGTTTTGATTTTTAGATCCCACAAATAAGTGAGAACTTGCAATGTGTCTTTCTGTGCCTGGATTATTTCACTTAACATAATGACCTCCAGTTCCATCCATATTGTTGCAAATGACTGAATCTCATTCTTTTTTTATGGCTGAGTAGTAAGCCGTCATGTTTAAATACCACATTTTCTTTATTCATTCATCTGTTGATTTAGGTTGTACATTTAGGTTGCTTCCAAATCTTGGTCATTGTGTATAGTACTGCAACAAACATGGGAGTGGAGATATCTCTTCCGTATGTTACTTTCTTTTCTTTTGGCTATATACCCAGCAGTGAGATAGCTGGATTTTATGGTAGCTCAATTTTTACTTTTTTGAGGAACCTCCAAACTGTTCTCCATAGTAGTTGCACAATTTACATTCCCATCAACAGTTTAAGAAGGTTCCAAATTCTGCACATTCTTGCCAGCATTTTATATTATCTGTCTTATGGATATAAGCCATTTTAATTGGCGTGAGATCATATCTCATTGTAGTTTTGATTTGCATTTCTCTGATGATCAGGGATGTTGAGCACCTTTTCATATGTCTGTTTTTAATGTCTCTTTTTAAAAATGTGTATTTAAATATTTTGCCCATTTTTAAATTGGATTATTAGATTTTTTCCTATAGAGTTGTTTGAGTTCCTTATATATTCTCGTTATCAATCCCCTGCAGATGGGCAATTTACAAATGTTTTCTCTCATTCTGTGGGTTATCTCTTCATTTTGTTGACTGTTTCCTTTGCTGTGCAGGAGTTTTTAAACTTGATATGATCTCACTTGTCACTTGATCACTTGATATGATCTCACTTTGGTTGCCTGTGCTTGTGGGTATTATGCAAGAAATCTTTGCCCAGACAAACTGTCCTGGAGATTTTCTGCAGTATTTTCTTTTTCATCTCTGACTTCATTTGATTTTTTTCTTTTTTTCTTCGTCTAGTGAAAGGTTTGTCTATTTTTTTTTAATTTTTAATTTTTAAAGATCATCGTTGTTTCATTTATATTTTGTATTATTTTCTTCATTTGAGTTTCATTTATTTCTGCTCTAATCTTTT
Source organism: Cebus imitator (assembly GCF_001604975.1). Lineage (NCBI taxonomy): Eukaryota > Metazoa > Chordata > Mammalia > Primates > Cebidae > Cebus > Cebus imitator. The sequence goes on along the minus strand of NW_016107481.1, from coordinate 499,932 downwards.
ATTATTTCTTTTCTTATACTATTTTTGGGTTTCATTTGTCCCTGCTTTTCTACTTCTTTAAGATGTATCTTTAGAAGTTCTTCTTTTTTGATGTAACATTTATAGCTATAAAGTTCTCTGTTAGTACTGCTTTCACTGTAACCCAAAGGTTCTGGTATGCTGTGTTTCCATTATCATGTTTCAATAAAATTTTCAATTTCCTTCTATATTCTTCGTTGCTCATTCCTGAATGACTCGCTGGTCATTCAGGAATGTATTGTTCAGTTTCCATGTATTTGTATAGTTCCCAAAATTCTCTTGTTATTGATTTCTAGTTTTATTCCATTGTGGTCAGAAAAGATGCTTGTTATTATTTCAATTTTTTGAACGTTTTAAGACTTGTTTTGTGATCTAGCATGGTCTATCCTTGAGAATGATCCATATGCTGAGGAAAAGTATGTGTATTCTGTGGCTGTTGGATGAAATGTTCTGTAAATATCGATTGGATCCTTTCGGTCTATAGGGCAGATTAAGTCTGATGTTACTTACAGATCAATGAGTCTTGTTTTTTAAATTCATTCAGCCAGTCTATGTACTTTGATTGGAGAGTTCATTCCATTTATGTTCAATGTTATTAATAATAAGTAAGGACTTACTCTTGCCAATTTGTTATTTGTTTTCTGGTTTTCCATTGCTTCTTTCTTTCCCTCCTGTCTTCCTTTTAATGAAGGTGATTTTTTCTGGTGATTTAGTTTCTTGCTTTTTATTTTTTTTTATACATTGTGTTTTTCAGTTTGAGGTTTCCATGAGGGTTGCACAAACTATTTGATAGTACTTTTTCAAACTTTTAAGTTCAGGGGTACATATACAGGTTTGTTACGTAGGTAAACCTGTGTCATGGAGGTTCATTGTGAAGGTTATTTCATTATCCAGGTATTAATCCTAGCATCCATTAGTTATTTTTCCTGTTCTTCTTCTTCATCCCACCTCCACCCTCTGATAGACCCTAGTGTGTATGTATGTTCTCCTCTATGTGTCCATGTGTTCTCATTATTTAGCTCCCACTTATAAGTGAGATCATGTGGTATTTGGTTTTCTGTTCCTGTGTTAATTTGCTAAGGATAATGACCTCCAGCTTCATCCATGTCCCTGCAAAGGACATGATCTTGCATAACCTATTATTTTAAGCTGATAACAACTTAACATTTTGCATAAAAAAAAGCAAGCAAGCAAAAAGAAATGTAATAAACACTCTATGCCTTAACTTTGTTCCCCCACTTTTTAACTTGTGGTTTCTATTTATACCTTATTGTACTGTCTATATCTTAAAAAATTGTTGTAGTTATTATTTTTGATTGGTTCATCATTTTGTCTTTCTACTTAAGGAAAGAGTAGTTTATACACCACACTTACAGTGTTGTAATATTCTGTGGTTTTCTCGTGTACTTACTATTGCCAGTACATTTTGTACCTTCACATGATTTCTTCTTGTTCATTAACATTCTTTTCTTTCTGATTGAAGTACTCCCTTTAGTATTTCTTGTAGGACTTATCTGGTGTTGATGAAATCTCTCAGCTTTTGTTTGTCTGAGAAAGTCTTTATTTCTCCTTCATGTTTGAAAAATATTTTCACTGGATATATTATTCTAGAGTAATAGACTTTTTTCCTTCAGGACTTTAAATATATTGTGTCACTCTCTCCTGGCTCATAAGATTTCCTTTGACAGGTCTTCTGCGAGATGTATTGGAGCTCCATTGTATGTTACAGGCTTCTTTTCTCTTGCTGCTTTTAGAATCCTTTCTTTATCCTTGACCTTTGGAAGTTTGATTATTAAATACCTTGAGGTAGCCTTTTGGGGTTAAATCTGCTCTGTGTTCTATAGCCTTCTTGTACTTGGATATTGATATATTTCTTTAGGTTTGGGAAGTTCTCGTTATTATACTTTCGAGTAAATTTTCTACCCTTATCTCTTTCTCTACCTCTTCTTTACACCCAATAACTGTTAGATTTGCCCTTTTGAGGCTATTTTCTGAATCCTGTGCTTCACTGTTATTTATTTTTTCTTCTGTCTTTTCTGACTCTGTATTTTCAAATAGCTTGTCTTCAGGCTTACTAATTCTTTCTTCTGCTTGATCAGTTCTGTGACTAAAAGACTAGTGCATTTTCAGTATGCCAGGTGCATTTTTCAACTTCAGAATTTCTGCTTGATTTTAAAAATTATTTTAACCCTTTTGTTAAATTTATCTGTTAGAATTCTGAATTTCTTTTTTGCGTTATCTTGATTTTCTTTGAGTTTCCTCAACACAGGTATTTTGAATTCTTTGTCTGAAAGGCCACATATCTCTGTTTATCTAGGATTGGTCACTGGTACCTTATTTAGTTCATTTGGTGAAGTCATGTTTTCCTTGGTTATCTTGATTCTTGTAGATGTTCATATGCATCTGGGTATTGAATCTGTCCATTCAGGGCTGCCTTCTGGCCTAGGGCAGGTCCAGAAATGCCATCCAGGAATCAAGTCATGGAATCAGGGACCTCAAGAGCCTGCTTGGTACACTACCACCCTGTGGCTAATCTGCTACCTAAGATGCATGACAAAGTCCCCTTGACTTTTCCCTCTGCTTTTCTCAAGCAGAAGGAGTCTCACCCCATAGCCTCCATAGCTGGAAATGTGTTGAGTCTTACCTGTAACTAGCAAGTCTCAGAATCTCACCCAAGGCCATTGATGTAGTATCTGGGTATCACTGCTGGTTATTCAGGACTGAAGTGTTCTTCAGTTAGCAGGTGATGAATCCTTCCAGGGCTGAGTCATTCCCTTCAAGGCAGAGAGTTCTTTTCTGGCCCAGGGTGTGTCTAGAAATGTCCAGGGACTAAGGTCTGGAAAGGGAGATTCATGACTCTAATCAGTGCTGTATCCTGCTGTGGCTGAGCTGGTATTCAAGATACAAAACAAAATCCTTCCCACTCTTTTATCTCCTCTCCTCAAGCAGAAAAAAAGGGATCTCTTTTAGAGCCACAAGCTGTGCAGCCGGTAGTTAGGGGAAAGGTGATGCCAGCATTCAGTCATCCTGGCTAGTGTCTCAGGAGGTCACATTCCCCCTGCCCCAGTCCACTGTCTCTGGGCCCATTTTAGTCCTAGGACTTGCCTGCGTGTTGTAGTTCTTGTGGTCTAGACCACCTTTCAATTTATTTTCAGCCCCAGAGCACTTTAGCCCACAGTAGTGAGGCTTGCAAAAACTCAAGTTCTAACTGCTGGTATTAGCAATTTCCATCTGGCTAGGGGTGGTTTAAACGCATCCTCTGTGGTCTGGTATCAGCTGAGTTTGGTCCCATTTTGCTTTCTGCTATAACAAGGGCAGCACTGAGTGTGATGCCTCACAATTGCTGGCTCTCCCTCTCCCCAGGGCACAGAAATGCTCTTCAGATCATGCTCCTACTGCCAGGGGATGGAGAAGGCATGGTGTTAGTAATTCAAGACTGTTTTCCTACCTCTTTAGTGTCTTTTTCAGCAAAATGAAGCGAAAACCAGGTACTGTGAGTACTCATCTCATTTTTAGTTCTTACAAAGGTGCTTTTGTTGTGTGCGTATAGTGGTTAAATTGGTGTCCTTGGAGGCATGATCAATGGAAGCTTCCATTCTACTGTCTTGCTCCACCCTGCCTGCCTTAGTTACATTTTCTTGTTTCTAGCTTACTTTATGGCCAGAATACAATATATAGTATACATAACATACAAAATATATGTTCATTGTTATCAACTGTTTATGTTATTGGTAAGGCTTCCAGTCAATAGGTTTTGTGGGCATCAGAATTTATATGTGGCTTTTGGAACGTGCAGAAGGTTGATACCCCAACTCCTGAGTTGTCAACTGTATTTGATTACATCATTTATTTTGCCAGTCCCTTTTGTTGAATTGTAATTTGTCTGTCTTGCTCTGTTTTTGTTGTTGTTGTTGTTGTTTTGTTTTTTGCTACAATCATCAATGTTGCAGGAACATCCTACTATAGTTTTGGGTACATGCACAAAACCCAAAGTTTAGATTCCTGGAAGTAGCTTACCATGTCAAAAGATATGTACATTTTAAATTTTGATAGGTATTGTCAAGTTTTTTTCCTAAAACTGCTATTCTAATTTATACTTCTGCAATATCATATGAGAATGTTATTTTGCCTAAACATTTGTTACACTGGATATTTTTTTCTTTTTTTGACAATCTAATGGACAAAAGTAGTATCTTATTATTTTGATTATTATTTAATTGGTTGTTAATGAGACTGAACATATTTTCATGTACACTGGTAATTTCTTTCTCTTTTTTGTGATTTTCCTTTTTATATTATTTGCCAATTTTTCCATTGTGTTGTTGTCTTTTTCTAATTTATAGATTTTCTTGTTAATTTATAGAAGCTCTTTGTATTTTATATATTTTAACCATTTGCCTATTATTTGTGATAAAAGTGTTGTCTCCTTGTTTGTCCCTTTTCTAATGCCTTGGCTTATGAATATTTAGAAGTTTTAAATTTTTATGTAGTCTGTCCATCTTTTACTTTATGAGTTGTAGCTTTCTTGAATTACTTAGGAAGAACAACCCACAGTAAAATTACTAAAGTAGTCTTTACATTTTTACCCAGTAGTATTCATTGCTTTATAGATTAGAAAGATACAAAGTCATTGAAAAAAAAATCACGTCAAATAAAATGATTTTTTAGTTGCTTTTTGAGAAAGTAGTTTCTAGAGCCAGGCTGTCTGGGCTTCTTTCTAGCTGTATGACCTTGGACAAGTTACTTAACCTTTCTGTGCTTCATTTTCTCCATCTGTAAAATAAGGTTAATAATAGTACCTGTTTCGTGGAATCGTTATGGGGAAGTTAATAGATGTCAAGTGCTTCAAATAATGTTTGGCACATAAAAAACAATGCGTGTTAGCTAAAAATGTGCATTGGTGATATTACTGCCTGAATCTAAGGAGTGGTAAAAAGAAATGTATCTATTACACTGTGAACATTTATAATGTCCTGACATTAACACAGGAGCTTGTGTTCAGTGTCTTATGTGGTAAATATTACTACTGAGGCTCAGAGAAGCTAAGTTAGTCATTTACGGTCACACAGAAAGTGATTCAACTGGGCCATCTCATGTTCTTTCATTATGACCCCTGAAGTGACCCAGGCAGAGGTCTGCATTCAGAGAAAGATTCTACTTTAAGTTTTGTAGATTTGAAACATCATGAAACTTGAAGATTACTTCTAGACTTGTATACATGTAACCAAGTAACTGAAAAAAATTATAGATGCAGGAACTTGTTTGAATATAATAGCCTATATCTATTGTTGATAACCTGTGATCTACCTGAAATGAGAGAACCTATGTTAGCTCCTATTGGTCACTGCTTTCTATTATTATTTTAACATTTTGTCAAAGTCTTGTGAAGAGCTAATAAATGTCACACTAAACAATTTTTGTCTTTTTTGTACCTTAAATAAATTTGTTTGTTGGTCTGCACATGCTTTCTTTTCGGGGAAATGTCAGGAACCACTTGTTGCTACTTTATCATCATAGTAAATATTGAAGCTTCCATGTATTAGTTCTTACTATAGAAGGCAGCATAACATTATGACAAACATTTCAGACTCAGAGACCAAATCATGTAGGCTGAAATCCCAGTTCTACAATTTAGTCATATGACATTGGTCAACATACTTCACCTCTCTCATTGATAAACTGAGAACCACTCATTGTTTATTCCCTCATTTCTGTTACCCATTGGTTTTTCCCCAATTCTCTTAGCAACTGGAGTATTTAGACACCTACTTACTCCAAGAAAGGATGCCATAGTGGAAAGAGAGAAGAGTAAGCCGAAACAGGATTTGTGTTTTAAAATATGTTTTATAGCAAATGGCACATATAATAGTATCAAAAGAAAAGGCTTTGAGTTGAGATAGCCTATTCTTTTAGTTTAATTTCAAAAGTCTAAGTGCTACAGGTCTCAGAGAATAATGAATTTTCTCCTCATAAACAAAACAGGTGTACCTCAACCTCGGAGATATTGTGGGTCCAGGCCACTGCAGTAAAGCAAATATCACAATGAAGTGAGTCACAAACACTTTTTGGTGTCCCAGTGCACATAATAGTTATGTTTCCACTACATTGTAGGCCATTAAGTAGACAATAGTGAGTAATGCTATTGCCCACTTAATGGACTGCAGTATAGTGTAAACACACTATACTGTATGTTTAGACACCTCACTGACAAATATTTTATTGCTAAAATATGCTAGTAGCATTTGAGTTCTCAGCAAGTCAGAATTTTTTTTCTGGTGGAGGGTCTTGCCTTGATGTTGATAGCTGCTGGTTGATCAGGGTGGTGGTTACTTAAGGTTGGGGTGGCTGTGGTAACTTCTTAAAATAAGACAATAATGAAGTTTGCCATATCTATTTATCACAAAAGATTTCTCTGTAGCATGTGATGGTGTCTGATAGTATTTTACCCATAGAACTTTTTCCACAATTGAACTCAACCCTCTCAAACCCTGACACTGCTTTATAAACTAAGTTCATGTAATATCTAAATCATTTGTTGCCATTTCAATAATGTTCACAGTATCTTCATCCGGAGTAGATTCAATCTCAAGGAATTACTTTGTTCATCCATGAGAAACAACACCTCAACCATTAAAATTTTCTCATGAAATTTTGCAATCTCATGACTTCTGTCACATATTTGGGCTCCACTACTAATTCTAGTTCTCAGGCTATTTCTACCACATCTGCAGTGACTTCTGCCACTGCAGAAGTTATCCATGAGGGTTGAAATCAACTTCTTCCAAGCTCCTGTTAATGTTGATACTTTGACCTCCCATGAATGACAAATGTTCTTAATAGCATCTAGAATGGTGAATTCTTTCTAGAAGATTTTCAATGTATTTTGCCCATATTCATCAGAGGAATTACTAGCCTTACAAAATGTAGTTTTAAAATAAGACATAAAAATCAAAATTACTCTTGGATTTATGGACTACAGAATGGATATTGTGTTAGCAGCATGAAGACAACATCCATCTCCTTGCACATCTCCATCAGAGCTCTTGATCAGGTGCACTGTAGATGAGCAGTAATGTTTTGCAAGGAATATTTTTCTTCTGAGCAGTAGGTCTCGACAGTGGACTTAAAATACTTGGTAAACCATGCTGTAAACAGGTGTGCTGTCATCCAGGTATTGTTTCACTTCTAGATGTGTTATTTCACATCCAGGTCAGGGTTGATTTAACATAATTTGTAAGGGCCCTGAAATTTTCAGAATGATAAATAAACATTGGTTTTTCAACTTAAGGTCACCAGCTACATTAGCCCCTAACAAGAAAGAGAGTCAGCTTGCCTACTAAAGCTTTGAAGCCAGACATTGACTTTTCCTCTCTAGGTATGGAAATTTTAGATGTCATTTTCTTCCAATGTAAAGCTGTTTCATCTACACTAAAAATACGTTATTTAGTGTAGCCACCTTCATAAATTGTCTCAGCTAGATCTTCTGGATAACTTGCTGCAGCTCCTGCATCAGCACTTGCTGCTTTACCTTGTACTTTTATGTTATAGAGATGGCTTCTTTCCTTAAACCTCATGAACCAACCTCTGCTAGCTTCCAACGTTTCTTCTGCAGTTTTCCTACCTCTCTCAGCCTTTGCTGAGTTGAGCAGAGTTAAGGCCTTGCTTTGGATTAGGCTTTGAGTTAAGGGAATGTTGTGGCTGATTTGATTTTCTATTCAGACCACTAAAGCTTTCTCCGTATCAGCAATAACCCGTTTTGCTTTCTTACCATTTGTGTGTTCACTAGAGCAGTGCTTTTAATCTCCTTCAAAAACTTTTCCTTTGCATTTACATCTTGGCTAACCATTTGGTGCAAGAAGCCTGGCTTTTAGCCTGTCTTGGCTTTTAACATGCCTTCCTCACTTAACTTCATTATTCATTGCTAGCTTTTAATTTTAAATGAGAGATGTGCAATTCTTCAGTTGAACATTTAGAGGCCATTGTAAGGTTATTAATTGGCCTAATATAAACATTATTGTATCTTAGGGAATAGGAAGTCCTCAGAAAAGAAACAGAGATAGGGGAATGGCTGGTCGGTGGAGCAATCAGAACACACACCACATTCATCTATTAAGTGCACTGTCTTATGTGGGCCCAGTTCATGCCACCCTAAAACAATGATAATGGTAACATCAAAGATCACTGATCATTGTAACAGATTTAATAATAATAATAAGTCTGAAATAATGTGAGAAGTACAAAAATGTAACAGAGACACAAAGTGAGCACTGCTGTTGGGAAAATGGCACTGATAGACTTGCTCTAAGCAAGATTATATTCAAGATTTGTGTTGAATCTGCGAAGCACAATAAAGCAAAGCACAACACAATAAGGTGTGCTGTACATTGAGAATAGAAAAAAGTCAACTTGTCACATTTTTGGACTTGATGGAGTCCACTCGTCTCTTTGTGTGGAGGGAGAAAAATTAGAGAAAGAAAGAAGGCAGCTTTGACTCTGTTAGCCTGAGAGAAGGGCTTGTGTCCTGTGCATGAACCGTCTCCACCCCTCGTGAATTCTGGTACAGAGACAGACCAGTACTCAGACAGGTCAGAGTTTCTGAGAAGAGGAAAATGCATGCTTTGCTTAGGAGCTAGCATCTTGGTATTGCTGACATGCTGTGTGGCGTGTAAGCAGGAGCAAGGTATCTGCATACAGAGTGGACTTCATGACCAAGTGACCTGTCCAGTCACCCAGGCCTCACTCTTGATCTAATACTCTCCTGTCACCACCTTAACATCCCTAATCATTTTTTAATAAGGAGCCCACTGTGCTCATTTTGTACTTGACCTCACAATTGATGTAGCTTGTCCTGTTTGCAGAAAGGTGCCTGAAAATTGTTGAATCCCCAGCATGAACTGGGATCAGTTATCATAATGTTTCCAACTACTGAGAGGGAGAGGTAGCTGGGAGACAGCTGACAGACCTGAAGAATCTGTGCAGTGGTGACAAGGAGGATGCTATGGTAACAGCATGGACTGATGACCACAGCCCAGATGGCACAGCAGACATGTAGGTGAATGCCAGCATGGATACTACACAGTACTGAGAACCAGATGCTCCCAACTGATGACTGCACATCTCATAAGTGTCCTGGAACTCCTGGTTTTCCAGGAAAATATGCAGGGCAGAACTAAAATAGCCTGAGTTTTTTTTCCCCCATACCCTAACCAATTGGGACTCAAAATAAATTTAATAAAAATGACATTCCTTACATGCATGAATGTATAGACTATAGTCTTAACTTATTATTTCATAGGTAAAAGTGTGACTTATTTTACAACTGGTTTATTTGTGCATGCACTGTATTTATGTAAGAACTATGCATCTTGCATGTGGGTGGTTTTATTTAAATTTAAAGCTGATGGTTTTGTTGCTTCTGCTTAATATAACAGATTCTCCTGCTGGAAGTCAGTTTAGATATTGAATTATTTCTCAAATGACTTTAACTGAGTAATTCTCAGGTGACCTAAACTAATTTCTTGGCCTTGTAAATCTCAAACTCTTAATTTTCAACCTTCTTTTGTTAGGGTATGTTGTGGAAAGTCAATATGCATTTGTTAAATTCTGAATTACAGAAGACAGGCAACCATCTGGAACTGGAAAAGTGCAGGGTTTCAGAAGAGCCCTTCACATTGTGAAGCATCATTCATATGCTCTCACGTTTGCCTCGTGTTATAGAGGACAAAGCCGATGACAGCCACCTCGGTCTCCTCTAGCACAAGGCACTCGAGAGGACACTAGACTTACATGGGATATGTGACTTCAAAGGAACACCATGTCCGAGGAAAATCAAACCGTATTTACATATTATGAGGTTCCCCCAACACCATGCCAGTAAAATATTTCAAAATCTTGAACTGAAATTTACATCAATGCAAAAATGTTGTTAAAATAAGGCTTGCATTATAGGAGATTGTGTCTCCAAGTGCAGAACTCTCCAGTGCCTTTGTACAATGTGTGAGTATTCTTTGTGTCTGCAAATGTCCCATTCATCTTTAATAGTGTCTGTGTACCTCACAGCCTGCCTCAGCAGTGTGAGCACAATATCCAAAGAGCAAGTGTCAAGTAGGCATCAGCAAAGCAAGGTGTAAACAGAGAAAATAAGATTGCACAGGGTGTGGGAGGATGGGGAGAAGAAATGATATAGTTTCTAGTTTACTAGATAGGGCCTCTCTGAAAAAGTATTGTAGTCCAGTTTTAAAATGATAAACACATAGGGCTGAAAGGGCCCTCGAGAAGTCATCTGCTCCTTCCCCCAACCTCCAGGGAGGTTTTATCTAAACCATTTTTACAGAGAGGTGTCTGTCATGTTCTTAAAATTCTGTGGGGAAGTGCATTTGATAGCCTCTCTAGTACCCCATTATAATCCTTTATAACCACAAGTGTCAAGAAGCCCCCTCCTATACATATATATCCTTTTCTTCTCTAGCTAAAGCCCATTGTTTCCTGTTCTGTCCTTAGCAGAGACATGTTCATACATCTGGATACAGCTTCTGAATAATAATCTTTCCTATATTTAAAGGGACATTAAGTGAATCATTTCTTTCTCTTCTTGAGACTAAATAATCCCAGAGGCTTTATCCTTTCTGCATTCACTCATTTTCCATGTCCCTGTGAAGCTTTTGAGTCTCAAGCTGGGCTGCTTTTCTTGGAAGAAGTATTCATTTTGGGAGTTTCCAATGCCAAAATAGCTTTTCTAGTACTACTTCTATATGATTGACTTTCAAGACTCATTCACATAAACACTGTATAATAGAGGAGAATGTGTCACCAGATTCTGTGGAAATGTAACCGAGCATTTTCCATGCCACCATTTTCTACCGAATTCAAGGGTCCCTGAATTTAGCTGGCAGAAAGCAAACTAGGATCATGAGAGATGTTGGAAGGACTGTGCGAGATGGTTTCAGCTCACAAGATAGGAGGAAAGTTTAATTTCTTGATGTCTCATCGTAAGAGCCCCTATGACCCCAGCCCAAATGCCCCTGAGATGATCATTTGCAAACCCTGCAACCATTTTGAGCTCATTGTCCACTATCAGCCCAGAGACTAAAAATAAAGACCTAATTCTTTGCTTATTCCAAAAGGCTAGATGGCTCAGCTCTAGGAAGATTTGGACATTGTCCCCATGGGTTCTGGGTAGCTTCTGAAAGGAGGCTTGGAGGAATAGCGTGACAGGAAGTCGAATCCTGCCCCTGACATTCTTCCCAACCAAACAAAGCCAACACCCAGTGCTATGGTTTGAGTATGTCCTCTAAAAGTTCACATGTTGGAAACTTGGTTACCACTGGGGTGGTGTTGAGAGGTAGTACCTTTGGAAGGCGACTGGGTCATGAGGGTTCTGCCCTCATGAATGAATTAATGCTGTTATCCTGGGAGTGGGTTAGTTACTGTGGGAGTGGCTTTGTTATAAAAGCAAGCTTTCTCTTACCCATACACACTCACTGTGTGATGCTGAAACCACCTTACAAATTAAAAAAAGCCACAAGATTAAAATTGTCATAGGGGCTTGGATTTTTGGTAAGATATTTTCCTTTCTCCTTTTTTCCTCCTCCATGCATGATTGCCTGTATATAGTCATTTCAACAAATGGTAGTCACTAATAATTTATTATCTTCCTGTCTTAGCCCCTGGGCAGGCTGCCTACAAGACTGATGAACTTTTTTTTTTTTTTTTTTTTTTTAAAGAATAATGATTCTTAGATCATGAAGACCCCCTCCGTGGCTTCCAGAAGTTGGACTGGTCAAGGGAGTGCCAGTCAGCTTTGGCTACCAGGGATCTCACCTATTGCAAACTTTTCTGCCAAGCTATAGGCATAGTTACACAATAACCCACTATTGTTTCTCAGCTTGCTTTCCATAGTAACTGGCAGTTTCAAACTATTGTAAAAGCAAAGACTGATCTTTGAGATATTTTTCAGACTTTGCCTGCAAGTGGACCAACTGACACCAACTGGACCAGTGTCCCATGATGTCACAGACTTGACTGGTCTGTGACTCACCTCCTTTCCCAGGAACTGATTAAGGGCATGAAGACAGCTTCAACACCCCTCTGATTTCATCTCAAACCAATCAGCACCACCCATAACCTACATTTCTGCCTGCCAAATCATCTTTAAAATCTCTAGCCTCTGAAGTCTCAGGCAGGTGGTTTTGAGAAATATCTCCTATCCTCTTTGCTCAGGTGCCTTGTAATAATTAAACTATTTCTTTATTGCAATACTTGCTGTCTCAGTGTTCAGCTCGGTATGGGCAGGAAGCAAGAACCTGGTCAGGCAGTAAAAATGCCTTTCTCTGTGCCCTTTCTCGATGCTGGTGCTGTACTCTCGGACTTCCCAGCCTGCAGAACCATGGGCCAAATGAAATTCCTTTCTTTATAAATTACCCATACTGTGCCTTATTCTGTTATAGCAACAGAAAATGGACTAAAACATTCCTAATATCTGTCTCTCAAAAATCCTGCTCTGTGAAAATTTGTCATCTTCCTTAATTTCTCCCTGTGGGATTAGATAATAGCAATTAACTGAAGCAAGGACATAGGCATTGCTTCCAGGTACATTACAGAAATCTCTACTTTGACGAGATAATACCAAATTTCAGTGACTCAAGCCCTGTGTTACAAGCAGATAGGCCCCTCTTATAATAGTTGGAAAGTTACCAGACTATTTTTATTACTGAGTAACTAAAAGTGTAATGTATGTGACCATATTTTATAAAATGTAAAGAGATACAACAATAAGAAAACAACCTGATTAAAAACTGGGCCAAAGATCTTAACAAGCATCTCACCACGGAATATATACAGGTGGCACATACGCATATGAAATGTTGCTCTACATCATATATCATCAGGGAAACGCAAACTAAAACAACAATTGCATACTACTATACATCTATTGAAATTGTCAAAATCCAGAACAGTGACAACACCAAATGTTGGTGAGGATGTGGAGCAAGAGGAACTCTCATTTATTGCTGATGGGAATGCAAAATGGTACAGCCACTTCAAAAGCCAGTTTGGTGGTTTCTTACATTACTAAACATATTTTGACCACACTATCTAATAGTCACACTCTTTGGTGTTTACCCAAAGGAGTTGAAAACTTGCATCTGCACTAAAATCTGCACATAGATGTTTATAGAAGCTTTGTTTATAATTGCCAAAACTTGGAAATGACCAAGATGTCCTTTAGTAGGTGAATGGCTAAATAAACTATGGTACATCCAACAGTGGAATAGTACTCAGTACTAAGAAGTGAACTAGCAAGTCATGAAAAGACGTGGAGAAAACTTAAATGCATATTACTAAGTAAAAGAAACTAGTCTGGAAAAAGCCTGCATATTATATGATTCTAACTGTATGACATTCTGTAAAAGGCAAAAGGATACAGACAATAAAAAGATAAGTGGTTGCCAGGGATTGGCTGGGAGGCGGAGGGAAGAATAGGAGGAGCACAGGGGATTTTAGGGCAGTGAAACTGCTCTGTATGATACTATAATGGTGAATATATGTCATTTTACATTTGTCCAAACCCGTAGAACTGCAACACCAAGAATGAACTCTAATGTAAATGATGGACTTTCCGTGATAATGATGTGTCAATGTAGGTTCATCAGTTATAGCAAAGGTACCACTCCGGTGGGGGATGTTGATGGAAAAGGCTATGGATGTGTGGGAACAGGGGATCTGTGGGAAGTCTTTCTACCTTCTGCTCAGTTTTGCAGTGAACCTAAAAAATGCTCTAAAAAATACTCTATTAAAATGATTTTTATAAAGTAAAGGGTGTAACACAAATGTTAATTCTTATTGTGATTGTTAAAATCTGACAGCCTGCCTGAAAAATAGTTTTCTATGGACGGTGCTTCATGTATAGTGTATTTTCTACGAATATTTATGTTTATAATGCTTCTGCAATTTTATTTAGACTTGGATGGATAGAAGCAAAACATGGCAGCTTTCTCACAGATCCTAGCAGCTGGTAGGCAGAAGTTAATTTGTCTGTACATGGACACATTAGCTTGTCACATCTGCTATTAATTGCAAACAGATATATTAGTCTAATTAAACATTGCAAGGAACTGACCTAAATTGTTCAATGCCTGTTGCTATATCGACTCCACATTAGCACACTTCTGGCTACATGTTTATCCTTGCTATACTGATATGAAGTAGCAGTCTCAACTCTACAGCTAGTAACAGTTCTTGCAGTCATCACTGCTGGTATGTTAACTATGCTTGAAAAGAAAAAATAAAACTCATGTGACATAATCATGTGAATTTGCTGCTGAACTACAGCCATTTCTACCCCATTGCCTTGACCAAGAGCACTTTCAAATACTTATTTTTTGTGGCAGCTGTCTAAATGGGTTGCAGTCATTCTGATTTTGGAGCTCATTATTAGGACAAACAGTTGTGGTACATCAATAGCCCATCAGAATTAATTAAACGGGGAACAGCAACTGAATGTTCACCAGATCATTCTCAAGCAATCAGGGCAGAGGCTGGATTTCTCAAACTTGAGACTGGCTTATTTTGTGCTTATACATGAGACATGTTTAGAGATGACCAGATAGAAAATGTTTCCATGTGGCAAATATATAAATAGCAGAAGCACAGAAACTGGGTGTAGTTTTGTAATCAATTACCAATGTATGGTTCTTTCTTTAATTTTTGCCAATATTAAATTCCCTATTAAAGCTGTACTGGCAGATCTTTCTTGCCCTGCATTTGAATGTCTCCCCCAGCTTCCCAAGTGAGAAGTCCTACTTGGTGCCCACAGTGGTGTCCAACATCTAGGTACTCAGTAAATACTGACCATGTGAAAAGAATCAAGGAAACTGGTTTTATCTTAGGTACAAAAGAGGCAATCCATTTAAATAGAAATTTGTTAGTAAGAATGTGAAGGAATTTTTCAATATACTAAAAGCAAACTTTTAAAAAGATAGGAAAGATAATAGCATTTTTTAAACAAAAAGGTTTGGTAAAGTCAAATTTTAGAATGGCATAAGCAGCTTTTCATCAATCCTTCCAGCAGTTGACATATAAGGCTTGGAATTGACATTCCTGAATGTTTGAAGGTGAGGGTACACTGTACCATCTTGCCAAGTCCTGGTACCCCTGTGGAAATAGCCTTCCTGAGCTTGCAAGAGTACCTGATAAGACGGGGTCCTTGCAGAGAGCCTTGCCTGAAGTACTGAAGACCTTTAATGGCAAAGAGCAATTGAATTCTCTATCTCCTTTAACTTTCTTTTCCTGTATTATTCGGTATTGTAGCTTGGGCACTTGGAAATAAATGTGCTTTGCATGCTTCTCCTAACAGATTGAACAGTAGGTATGCTGAAAGATTGATGCATTGCGCTGCTTATACTGGAGACTGACATGCTGCAATATTGCTTTAGGAACCATCCACTGGCTTCTTTTTCATTCTGGACCTGACATTCTCTTGGCAGCATCTGGTCTCCCCTGCCTTACTTTAAGCTTATTGGCATAACTCTTTATGATTCAAGCAATGGGCTTTCACTTTGATCTTGATGGAGGGATGAGCTATAGGAGACTGAATTCAGGAATGGAAGCCAATAGCTGTTTAAGAATATCTGCTTTAAAAAAAAAAAAAAAATCCCCCCTTACTTTTCTCCCTAAGCTGTAATTATGAAATCAGAAAAATTCTTGTTGAATATGCGTATGGGTTCTTCTTTTGTGATGGGAAAATTCACTCATTTTCCTTCAATAAACACAAGAATGGATGGCCCCAAGATAAACTTGAAATGGTCCTTGCTGTTGAGGAGCTCATAGTCTATAGAGAAGTTGAGGAAGATATCCTGATAGTGAGTAATTGGAGGAAAGAGTATTTAAAGCAAAAGGAAGGTCAAAGGAGGGGAGCACTGATTCTCTGGGCAAGAAGAGTCTCTTGGGAAGGCTTCACAGAGAAGGTGATGCAGAGACAAGCTATCGAATAGACCTACTGCCTTTTTAAATTAGGAATACTTAGTATCAAATTATATTTATTAATTCAAGTACCCCAAAATATATATTGATGTCTACTGTATGCTTGGCACCATTCTAGCAATAAGATGGTCATAGTGAAGAGAAAGACATAGTCTCTATGTTGTGGACCTTAACTTTTAGGTGAGGAAACAGACAATTAGCAAATAAATATCTCAAGTGTCAGGTAAGGATAAACACTATAAAGAAGAATAAGAAGCAAGGTAAAGGATAAAGAACAAGGATGATGGTGGTGGCACATTTTGCTTTTTGTGTTGAGTAGACATGGAAAGCCTGATTAATCTGAGATGATGTTTGGAGATAGAGCTGAAGGAGTGCCATGGAGAGTGTCATGTGGGTATCTGGGAGAAGATCATTCCGGGTAGAAGTCAACAATGTCCAGCTTCTCAACATTAGCAAGAATTGGGCAGGGCACAGTGGTACACACCTGTAATCCTAGCACTTTGGGAGGCTGAGGTGGGTAGATCACAAGGTCAAGAGATCGAGACCATGCTGGCCAACATGGTGAAACCCTGTCTCTACTAAAAATACAAAAATTAGCTGGGCATAGTGATGCGTGCCTCTAGTCCAGCTACTTGGGGGCTGAGGCAGGAGAATCACTTGAACCTGGGAGGCAGAGGTGGCAGTGAGCGGAGAATTGTACCACTGCACTCCAGCCTGGTGACAGAGCAAGACTCTGTCTCAAACATAAAATAAAATAAAAATAAAAAAGAATCGAAGAGCTGTGTTTCAGTGTATGCGTGTGTGTGTTTAACAATTCCACAAACTAGATACTTTAATTAATATCCCCACTTTACAGATGAGAAAAAGAACTTGCTAAGTCTTAGGAAGAGCCCTGTCCAGGGTAATAGGGGAACTAGGGTGACTTCTCCAGGTCTTCGTTTAGGACTTAGCATTTTTTTCACAGTTGGTACAATCTGATGCTAGTTGGTAATTTTGTGAGCTTCAGGAGTCTGGGCTATACCTGTATTTTCTCCTAAAGTAATGGTTTTCAAGCCTGATTGAACACATTTCCTCCCAATTTTTAAAATTACACATATAAAAAATTTAGATACCAGGACTGCATCTTAGAAATTCTGGTTCTGTAGATATGGGGAGAGACCTGGGTATCCAGCTCCTCCAGGTAGAATCTCACCCAGCTCTCCCAGATTTGAGAACCACTGTTTTAAAAGTACTTCTCATACTTTAAGATGCATAAAACCCACCTGGGTCTCTTGTTTAAATGCAGATTTAAATTCGGTAGGTCTTAGGCTGCAGATGCTCCATTTCTAACAAGCCAGAGCTGCCAGTCCTTGGCCACAGTCTTAGTAGTAAGGTTCTATGCCTCAGTGCCAATAATGGAACTGGACTAGCTCACTGGGATATGGGCAATGAGGAACAATTCAAACCCCAATAGAGGGGTATGGAGAAGGGCAAATTCATTCCACTTCTGCTGTCTAATGTTCACAGAGGTTCCTCAGAGCCCAGTCCTCTGTTCCCATGAAAGCTGGAAGCTAGAGCAGTTCTGAGTGTGGCATGAGTAGCAGTGAGGGAGGCACGTGAAGCTCTGTCTTAGTGGGACAAGTCGGCAGTCTCAACATAGCATTCTCGGATCATTCTCCTCCCTCTCTTCCCACCCAGTGTATCTCTGCTGTGACTTGAGAAAAATCCCACCTGATGCAGGAAATCTTCCTGCCTGCTTCCTACCTGGACCCTCCACTGTCGGTTCACCCTCAGGACTCTTCATCATGACTACTTTCTCCTTTATTGTTACCTGCTTTGTGTGAGTCATTCTAATTTCTCCAAAGAGATTATAAACTCTGCAAGGCTGGGGCACTCACAGGAAGCTGAATTCATGGTAAGAAGCATAGAATCTTGATGTTAGAGAAAGCTCATGAAATTCAATTTCTCTCTTAGGCTGCAATTATGTCTACAATTCTCAACAAAGGTAATTATCCAGCCCCTGCCTGAATAGTGCCAATTCTGGAAAGCTCGCTTCTTTATGAAATTGCTCAATTTAAAAAACCCAAACTCACCGAATTGAAAGCTGGCTTTTCTCATTTTTTCACTTGGTAGCAAAGAAGATGAGAATAATGATACATAAAAATATTTTACTTTATTTATATATATATATATATTTTTTATTGCGTTTTAGGTTTTGGGGTACATGAGAAGAACACGCAAGATTGTTGCATGGGTACATACATGGCAATGTGGTTTGCTACCTTCCTCCCCATCACCTATATCTGGCATTTCTCCCCATGTTATCCCTCCTCAACTTCCCACCCCCTGCTGTCGCTCCCCTAGTTTCCTCCGACAAACCTCAGTGTGTGATGCTCCTCTCCCTGTGTCCATATGTTCTCATTGTTCAACACCCGCCTATGAGTGAGAACATGCAGTGTTTGATTTTCTGTTCTGGTGCCAATTTGCTGAGAATGATGGTTTCCAGGTTCATCCATGTCCCTACAAAGGACACGAACTCATCGTTTTTTATGGCTGCATAGTATTCCATGGTGTATATGTGCCACATTTTCCCTGCAGTCTATCATCGATGGGCATTTGGATTGGTTCCAAGTCTTTGCTATTGTAAACAGTGCTGCAATGAACACTCATGTGCATGTGTCCTTATAACAGAATGATTTATAATCCTTTGGATATATACCGAGTAATGGGATTGTTGGGTCAAATGGAATTTCTATTTCTAGGTCCGCTGGGTCCTGTTCTAAATTTTGTGTAGTTTATTTTATTTAATCTTCACAACAATCTTATAAGGCAGATATTATCATTAACCCCCCCTAGGGAGAGAGAAATGTCAAGTAAATTGTTCCAAGGGCATATAAAGCTAGACAGCGGAGAAGCCAAGATTCAAAGAAGACAGCATGACTGCAGAGAATATACTGTCTGAATATGGCATATGGTCATCCTGGAAAAATCAATCTGTCCTATCCATTGTTTGCATGAGGAAAGTCAAGGCCACCCAAGGGGAAATTATGCCTTACTGAAGGGAAATCTCTTTTTTACTTCAGCTGTCCCTCATGTGTTGGATGAATCAAACCAGTCACTAAATGGGACTTTGTGGTCTGAAATGTTGTTGGAAACCCTGTGATAGTTCTAGAGTTTTCTAGTTAGGAGTGATGGGAGTTGAAGAAATCCTTGATCTGTTCTTTTGGTTTCCAGTTAATTAAAGTTGCATTGATCCTGCAAAATAGAAATGGGCTTCCAGTTGGCCAATTCCCAGCCCAGAACAATCCAATGACTACCATCAAATTTGGAATCAAATCCAAATTACTTATCATGGTCTACAGGACCCGACATGAACTAGACAAGTCTCCAGATTCATTGACTCAGACATCTATAAATTTGTGGGACCGAGACAAGAGGTAAACATTAAAAATCACATTCCATATTTCTAAATATTAAAAATTACAAATCAAGCTAAAAACTGTTAAATATATTCTATTCTCCTACTCAGGAAAATGTACCTTTCTAATGGCAAAAACCAAAAAAGCACATGTGAAGCTATGATTTATGGTTTTTCTGTAACTGAAGGTCGCAAAATATCAGACAATTGAATTTAGCAATTATTGCACATATCTAGATGTTTAATAAAATAAAATTAAAGGGTTAAAATACTTTTCTATATTTCAAATGTTAGTTTTTTCTAAAATAGTCAATATGGTTTATTACGATTAAAAGGCAAATACTAATTATAATTGACTATCAAAATTTTAAATAAAATTAGTAAAGAAAGCTGAAATAGGCCGAGGCAGGTGGATCACGAGATCAAGAGATCGAGACCATCCTGGTCAAAATGGTGAAACCCCGTCTCTACTAAAAATACAAAAAATTAGCTGGGCATGGTGGCGTGTGCCTGTAATCCCAGCTACTCAAGAGGCTGAGGCAGGAGAATTGCCTGAACCCAGGAGGCAGAGGTTGCAGTGAGACGCGATTGCACCATTGCACTCTAGCCTGGGTAACAAGAGCGAAACTCCGACTCAAAAAAAAAAAAAAGAAAGCTGAAATATTATTTAATCTTTTGAAAATTCAAAAATAGATGCTGGTGAGATAGTGGAGAAAAGGAACACTTACACACTGCTGGTGGCTGTGTAAACGAATTCCGCCATTGCAGAAAGCACTGTAGTGATTTCTCAAAGAACTTAAAACAGAATTATCATTCAACTCAGCAATCTTATTGGGTATATACCCAAAGGAATATAAATTGTTCTACTGTAAAGACACATGCACATGTATGTTAATTGTAGCACTATACACAATAGCAAAGACATGGAATTGACCTAAATGCCCATCCATGGTAGACTAGATAAAGAAAATGTGGTACATATATACTATGGAATACTATGCAGCCATACAAAGGAATGAGATCATGTCCTTTACAGCAACATGGATGGAGTTAGAGACCATTATCCTAAGCAAACCAACACATAGACAGAAAATCAAATAGCACATGTTGTCACTTTTAAGTGGGATCTAAACAATGAGAATACATGGGCACTATGAACAGCAGACACTGGGGCCTACTTGATGATGGATGATGGGAGGAGAGAGAGGATCAGAGAAAATATCTATTAGGTTCTATACTTATTACCTGGGTGACAAAATAATCTATACACCAAACTTCTGTGACACTCAGTTTACCTGTATAATAAACCTGCACATGTACCCCTGAACATAAAAGTTAAAAAAAGAAAATTCAATTAAATATTTTCAATATTTTTATAATGTAAAATATGCACAATTCTAGAGCTTAGTGTTTAGTTGTCTCAGTATTGCACTTCATACCTGTTACATCCAGACCTACATATATGGAAACTTAAGATAAATATGTGCTTTTTAGCATTGCAAAATGTTCCTCAGCTTCCATATGTAGCTATTGCCAATACCCCCCTAATTTGTGAACACTGCTAGAGCTGGGAAATGGAATGGGAAGAGAGGCAAGAATATCAACAATCTGAGAAACAATTTTCATGATGCAAGAATCAATTGTATTCATGCTTTCTTAGGAAACGGATTTGACAAGTTAATTAATTTGTCTTTTTTTTTTAAGTTATCGTGCTTTCATATCTCAAACCCTCACTCCCTGCGTTCTGAAGCTGTGTGTCAGCACAACAAACCTCAAACCCTAGCATTCAGACACAGTTGCCTTTTGTTTTGAGCACGTAAGTCAACAGATATGGACAATTCCCTGGAACCTAGAGAGAGCGAGTCATGAGAGCAGCTGTTTAAAATTTCAGGTTGTGCTATAACCAGAGCAAATTGCCAGCTTCTGTGTGATAGACACCCATGTGCCTGCCATTTGTGTGTGTGTGTGTGTGTGTGTGTGTGTGTGTGTGTGTGTGTGTGTGTGTTTGTGATCTACAAGGCTTTTTAAAGTAGAGGTCAAAGTCGAGAGTCCCTTTTGTTTGGTGTGAAGGGGACATTGCTCTGGCCTCACTCTTTTTCGAACACATGCAGCAGTACCCTGCTTTCAGGTCTTTGTACTTGCTTACTTCATTGTGAAAGCCCTGCCACCATAACTTTGCATTATTTGCTCCATTACTTCATTCAATAATAATTATTAATAAAGTAATTTCAATAATAAAATATCCTTTCCAGATGCCGCCATGGCCACTCTATCTAAAATGGCACTCCTTTAAAAAAATTGCTCTACGCATTTATTATCAGCTATTATTAATGCAGAAAGAGGAAACAAAAAGCTGACAAACACTACATGCAACACATTACAGGGAAAAAGAGTGACTGAAATGGATTGACAGTATCCTAAGTTCTAGAGGGATGCATTTCTGGGGAGGTAGATCTCTAATTCCTGGTAGAGCAGAGAGGGTCTAATTCCTGTATTGCATATTTCAAAATAGCTAGCGAAGAGGATTTTGAATGATCTTACCACAAAGAAATGATAAATGTTTGAGGTGATGGATATGCTAATTACCCTGATTTGATCATTACATTATGTATAAATGTATTCAAACATCACACTGTATCTCCATAAATATGTCCAATTATTATGTGTCCATTAAAAATAAAATAAAACTTACAAATAAGTAAAATAGTACTACTGCTGCCATCATTGTCACCTTGCCCTGTTTTGCATTACTTAGTAGCCCTTATTAATTGTTGAAATTACATTATATATCTGTCTTCCTCACCATGTGCAAATTATTTGAAGAAAGGAAACTTGTCTCTCTTTTCATGGCTGTATCTCTGGTGCCTAGAGATATTATTGAGATATATCTCTGGTGCCTAAATATATTATTGGGTCCTCAATAGTATTTTTATGAGTGAATGAATAAATGAGTTTGGAATCACAGCTTCTTATTTCACGGAAGGAATTGTTACATTTAGCATGAAGGTTTTGGATAAGGAAAGGGCTATTCTTTGCCCTCTGGGATTGCCTGTGTACCTAGGCGACAACTGAAACCAGGCACACCTCTTTCTCCCTTCAGGATATCTGAGAGCTTTGACACTCCTCTTTAGTATAACGAAGAATAAAGCAGGTGTGACACTCAGCAAATTAGCAATACTTCTCTTCTTCTTAGCTGGGAATCTGTGGAGCTGCCTTTCAATTATAGTAGTACTTTCTCTATTGCAAAAAAGAATAGAAACACAATATTAACAAAGGCCAAGATGATCTGCTTTCAACTAATACCAATTAACACTTTCCAAGTGACAAGATCAGCAATAAAGTGGTGGTTTTCATGTTCCAGGGAATAGATACATGCGAGTTTCATTTTCTAACTCTGGAAGAGACAAACTAGTACATACTAGGCCTCTGCAGAAGTACCTTTGCTCAGAAACCCAAACCACATGTGTCAGATCATTTCATTGAAAGACACATAGAAAATGTTAAAAAGGAGGATAAGCTGGAGTCCTGCCTTAGAGGAGTGAGAGAGTGAAATGTTATTATAGAACTACTTATAAAATTGAGAGTTAAAGTCTACTCACTGACTTCCTTGTTGTAGCAATTGTCCCCAGATTATTCTGTTCCTCTCTAGTCAATACTCTTGCATCTTTGTATCCCTTGGGACCCCTGGGAACCCTGCCTGGAAGTTGAGCAGGGGTAACTACACTATCAAGCCTCCATGGATGGGAGGTTATTTTATTGCTGTCTGCAGAGAATTTCCATGTTTCTTTCTGGTTCTATTGTTTCAATGTGATTTTTTATTCTGAACGTGTATGAAAAGGAACTGTGTAAAACCCCACTGGGTGAAGCTTTCCAGGAACTTGTTTCCAAATGATTGCCTTAGTAAATGTTATTGTAGACAAGTGATTAAAGAAGCATGACCAGAATGATAATTGAATAGTCAGAGATGAACACGTTAAACTGCAAGGATTCATGGGGTGCCTACTATGTTCTCAGCAATGTATTAAGCACTGTGGGGTGTACAGAACATTTGTGGTGTTTTGTGTTCAAATAACATGCGTTTCTTCTTCCTAACAGGACCAAGATATCTCCAGAGTTAAATATATTAATTAAATACAATTTCAACGGATGTCCTAATATTTTAAATTGAATAACACGACTTAAAAGAAGATATAGGAAACGTCAACTCTCAGCAAAATGAAGTAGACGTATACTTCTCTATTCCTTCCCCTATGTACAATGGAAAACCACGACACTGTATATAAAACAAACATAAGAAGACTCTGAAAGGTAAGAATGGTTTTTCTTTTGCCTCTATTATCCCCAACTTGTAACTGAAGAAGCCATCAACCAAGAAATTCCCAACAGACCCACATGGAAAAAGTCCCAACGAAAGCCTGTTCTTTAGCCAAAGGGCCAGGAAAAGAGCAAGGTAGTAGTATGTTTAAATAATAACTATTAGTCAAAATTAATGAGACAAACAGAACGCAGAGAATGTAGACCCGACATACACACACACACACACACACCCCACACACACATATATATACATATACACACACACACACCCCACACACACACATATATATACATATATATATATGTATATATATGTATGGTTTGGGCTTATATATGTGTGTGTGTGTGTGTGTATATATGTGTGTGTGTGTGTGTGTGTGTATATATATATATATATATATATGTATATATATATATGATTTGGGCTTCTTGAGGGCTGAAAAGTTCCATGATCTTCCATTGGCAAGCTTCAGACCCAGGGAAAGCCAATGTTTCAATTCAAGTCTAAGACAGTGAAAAAACTGTGTCCTACTCTGGAGGCAGTTAGGCAAGAAGAATTTCTTTTTACTCCAGAGGGTTATCTTTTATTTCTTCTTCTTCTTCTGTGCAGGCCTCCAACTGACTGGAGGGGCACACTCACACCATGTAGGGAAATCTGCTTTATGTACTCTGCTGATCCAAACATAACACACCCAGAATGATGTCTGACCAAAGGTGAAGATATCTCTTGGCCCAATGAGGTCAACATGTAAAATTAATCATCACAACTGCTTCAGCCAAATGCCACCCGCATCCATACCAGCAAAGGCTAAGCAAGGAGCGTAGTAGGCTTCCACCCTTGCCAGTATGTAAGGAAACAAACATATCAGCCTGTTGGGGGCAGAGTTCTAAAATGTGCACCTTGTGATAGCTGCTCAGGTCTCAGGGAATGTAAAGAATTAAGTGCGAGCCTCCTCCCTGAGTCAGTGCCATTGTGCAGTCCCCCAGAAGCTCCCTATGTTAGTTTCAGGTCACATAAAGGTTGAGGGGCTCTCTCTTAGCTAGGATTGCAGAAGTCCGCAGTGAGAATGTGAACCTCTAAGGGCTTCTCACTTACCCTTTCTCTGAATTGGGGAGTGTCTCTCGGCTCCTAGCTAGTCCCAGCTGAGCATGCCACCTCATTTCCCTGTCCTTTTTGGCTTTAGGTATTGCCTGTCACTTTTCTGTTGAATTCTGGTGTTCTTTCTTGGATACTGTATTTGAAGTGTGATTATCTACTCATTACTTTAGTTCTTCTTACTGGAGGGCATGAAATGCCCTTAATCAGCCATCTTGGAGCATAAACATAAAAATCTTTGACAAAAATTAGCAAATAGGGCTGGGTGCGGTGGCTCATGCCTGTAATCAGCACTTTGGGAGACCAAGGCAGGCACGTTACCTGAGGTCAGGAGTTTGAGACCAGGCTAACCAACATGGTGAAACCTTGTCTCTACTGAAATGCAAAAATTAGCTAGGCGTGGTGGTGCATGCCTGTAATCCCAGCTACTCATGAGGCTGAGGCAGGAGGATCACCTGAACCCAGGAGTCAGAGGTTGCAGTGAGCTGAGATTGTGCCATTGCACTTCAACCTGGGCAACAGATCGAGACCCTGTCTCAAAGAAAAAAAAAAGGCAAATAGAATTAGGCAATATGTCAAATAAAGTTTATATCATGACCTAGTGGAGTTTATTCCACAGATATAATTCAGGTTCAACATTTGAAATCAATTATGTAAAAACAGGCTAAAGAAGAAAAGTCACATAATAATATCAATTGATACAAAAAGTTGATAAAATTCAATACCATTCATAGTAAAAACTCTCAGAAAAATAGGAATAAGGGGAAATTTCTCGACTGAGATTTATAAAAACCCTATAGTTAACTTCTACTTAATGGTAAAAGGCTGAATGGCTTGTTCCCTAAAATTGGCAACAAGGAAAGAATGTCTACTCTTACTATTCTCACTGCATAGTACTAGAAATTCTAGCCAGGGCAGCAAGGCAAGAAAAAGAAAACAAAATCTATATGTATCTGATGTTATTTGGCTCTGTGTCTCCACTGAAATCTCATTTCAAATTGTAATCCCCACATGTCAGAGGAGGAGCCTGGTGGGAGGTGATTGTATCATGGGGCAGACTTCCCCATTGCCTCACGAGATCTGGTGGTTTTAAGTGCGGCACTTTCCTCCTTGCTCTCTCTCTCTCTCTCCAGCTCAGCCATGGCAAGGCGTGCTTGCTTCCCCTTTGCCTTCCACCATGATTATAAGTTTCCTGAGGCCTCCTAGTCATGATTCCAGTTAAGCCTGCAGAACTGTGAGTCAATTGAACCCTTTTATTTTCATAAATTACCCAGTCTCAGGTAGTTCTTTATAGTAATGTGAGAATGGACTAATACAGTATCAGAAAAGAAGAAATAAATCAGTTCTTATTTACAAATAGCATGACTGTCTTCATAGAAAATTGCAAAGAATCTACAAAAACCATATATAACCAAAAGTGAGTTTGGAAAGGTCACAGAATACAGCATAAATATATAAAAGTTAACTGTATTTCTAAGTACTACCAATGAGCACATGGAAATGGAAATTGAAATAATTATGAAATTTAAAAAATTAAAAATATGATACCACTTAGAGTCACTTAAAATCAGATACTTAGACATGATTCTAACACATATGTATAGAACTTGTGTGCTGAAAAATATGAGACATTGTTGAAAGATATTAAAGAAGATACAAATATGTGAAAAAAACATGTCATATTCATGGATTGGAAAATTCAACATAGTAAAGGTGTTGGTCCTCCCCAATTGGTAAACAGGTTTAACCTACTATTTTTTTCTAAATGTGGGAAAGATTATTCTAAAATATATATGAAAAGATAAACTAGAATTGGTAAAACAAAATTGAAAATAAAGAGTAAGGTGGAAGAAATCAGGCTACATGATTTTAAGACTTATTATACAGCTACAATAATCAAGTCTGTGTGATATTTGGGCAGAGGGCTAGATCCAGAGATTAGTTGACACAGAATAGAGAAACCAGAAATAAATAACCTGCACCAATATGCCAAACTGATTTTTGACAGAGGTCCCGAAGTAATTTAATGGAGGAAGATAGCTTTTTTAACAATGTTGCTGGAGCAAGTGGACAAAATATATGAGCAATAGATATGTACAGATATGTCACTGAAGAAGATATGCTGATGGAAAACAGCACACGATAAGATATTAAATATCATTACCATTTGGGAACTGCAAATTAAAACCATAATAAGATATTACTGCACATCTATCCAAATGGCTGCAACAAAAAACAGTGACAATACCAAATGCTGGCAAGAATGGAGAGAAACTGAGTCATTCATATATTGCTTGTGTGCATGTAAACTAGTACAGCCATTCTGGAATATAGTTTCTTTATTTCTTATAAAGCTATACATGCAAATAGCATACAACCTAGCAATTACACTCTTGAGCATTTATTCTAGAGAAATGAAAACATATATTCACACAGAAACCTATTTGTAAATGTTGATATCAACTTTATTTGTAGTATTATCTAAATAAGAATGATCCAGATGTTTCTCAACAATGAATAATTAAACAAATTTTGGTACACTGAAACCACGAAATACTACTTATCAATTTAAAAGAATGAACCATTGATTTAGGCAACAGCTTGGATAAATCTTAAGGGAGTTAAGCTGAACAAAAAAGTCCATCTCAGAAGGTTATACACTGCATGATTCCATTTATATAACATTTGTGACATGACAAAATTATATAAATGTAGAACATATGAGTGGTTAAGGAGTGGATGAGGGCAGGAGAGAAGTGGGTATGACTACACTAGAGCAATACAAGGCTTCCTTGTGAGTAGGGAAATGTTCTATATCTTGACTGTATCAATGCCAGTATACTAACTGTGGTATTGGACTACAGCTTTTCAGTATGTTACCATGGGGAGAGTCATGGAATTTCTCTATTATTTCTACACCAGCAAGTGAAACTACAGTTATCTTAAAATACAAAGAATAATTTTATAAAAAGAATGTATGGAAGATTAAATGAAAATAGTCAACAAAATTATTAGAAAGAAAAGCAGTGATATTTTACTAAAGATTAAATAATCCCCTGGAGCCACTGTAATTAGAGTAACATAGTATTGGCCTAAAATACCAATGGAATAGAATAGAGAGCCAATAAATATATCCCAATGGCTATGGGAAGTTAACATATGCCAAAGGTAATATTTCAATTTCAGGGGAAAAGAATCATTTATTGAATAAATGATGTTGGCATGACTTTTTATTTTATTTGGAAATAAAAAATATAAATTGTACTCTTACCTTTCATTCTATATAAAAATAAATCCTAGAAGTATTACAAATTTAAGTATAACGTATAAGGTTATAAAATTTTTAGAAGAAAAACTAGGAGAGATTAAGGGCAAGCGCAAGACAGGGTACTGGAAGCCTAATTCTAGTAGAAAACCAAAAGAAAACTAGGAGGAAAAACACACGACTATATACAAATTGCATTTTAAAACCTGGGCCAAAAAGCCAAAAGATAAACTAGAGACTGAAATAAGTATTTGAAATAAGCACAAAGAACAGAAAACGATTCATATGTCTAATGCAAAAGGATGCCCTTTTCTCTTTTCACCTGATATACACTATCAATGTATGTAATATTCTTTTTACATATTGTTTTTCCAAATATTAGGAAGGATATAATCTGTGTTTCTTTAATTTGCATTTCTATGATAATCATAAGACTGATTGCATTTATTGGCTATTTGTATTTGCCCTTCAGTGAATTTTTTTTATCCATTTTTCTATCATGCTGTAATTAAAATTTTAATCAGTGATTACCATTAATATTGGTAATATTCACAATATTACCACAATATTCACAATACTGGTGAAATTGAAGTATAACAACTTTAGAGCTTTATAGTCTGGAAATATCTATCATAACTTGAAAATGCACATATTTAATATCAGTTTACTTTTAGAGAATTTCTCCTTTAGAAATAAATATGGCAGTTTGAAAAAGAACATCACAACATTATTTCTAATGACAAATGAGAAACATTCTGAATGTTCATCAGTAGCAGATTGGTGGAATAAATTGTCATACATTGATATGCAGCTGCTGTTAAAGAATGAGTTCTACCAATACTGATTGATTGACTCCTAAGGCTTTTCTTATGAGCTGTAGAGAAGTGACTATTATGTAATCTAAGTTTTGTAATATAAATGACCACAAAGCCAAAAAGATATGCTTATATATTCATACATAACTAATGAGCAAAGAAGCGTAGAAGGCTGTCTGCCAACATGTTAACTTTGGCCCTTGGGTCAGGAATAATGTGAGGGAGAGGGTGAGGAAAAAGGAAGAGAGATGAGGAAACAGAAAGATTGAGATCAGGGAAGAGATGTTTAGAATTTTTTAAAGGTATGTATAATATAAACTTTTTTATATAAAAAATATGGTATGTATGTGTCTAAAGAAGTACATGAAAGTTTGGTCACAGAGTGCTACTAATGATGATTGTCTCTGAGTGGTGGGACTTAAGTAATTTTTTTTTTAACATTCTTCTTTATAATTACATGAATTTTGCTCAACTTTCTAATAAGAATGTATGATTTATATATTTAGAAAAAGCAATATGACTATATTTTAATTTAGTAGGGAAAAACCAACACCTATTTTTTTATACTTATTTTAATGTCATTGAGGAGAATTTGCCTGGGAGATGCCAAGAGAGAGAAGCCTATACTTTGAGGGTGGAAGCCCCTCCCACAAGTAGGCTGGAGCTTCCAGGATAGAGAGAATAAGGGCGTTACCTTCAGGGAGCTTGACTGGCATAACATCCAAACAGCAATACTGGGAAGACACTGAAATATTTGAAACCATAATTCAGAGGAGTGGCTAACCGAAGTTTTAAACCTGTTCAACTGGTTGTCTGCAGGTACCAGTTTGTTGAATCTGGAATACGGGGAGGGAGAACTGATTTTGAACAGAACCTACAGAAGTATATTAGTAGCCTAGAAGGCAATGAATTTCAGAAGGCTAAAATATTCAGCAGTGGATAAAAGAGATAATAGATGTCAATATACTTTAAGATATTTTGTATTAAATAGGACTTTTTAAAAGGGGTTGCAACAATTCAACAAATACTTATTGACTACTTCCTACATGCCAGGTTCTGGGCTTGGCATCGGGTGCATAGCAGCAAAGCAACCCCTTTGGCTAACCTAGAGTAAAGGTAGGTGGAATATCATGGTTACTCGTGTAGTTCATCTATTGTATGAGGCTGGCCCAGCATGAATCAAAGACAGACACCCGAACAGGCTGTAAATGATCTATACTCTTCCACTTGATACTTCTTGTTCAAGATCCTTCTTTCCAGGATCTCAGAAAAATATTTAAAAGATTTGTATCAATTCCTCATCTCCAGCATATATTTGGAGCTCTCTTTAATGACCTTTCCCCCTCCCTATTAACATTATGCCAATATTCACCATTACTACCTTCTTCTGTTGAGTTTCGCATAAGTTTTGATTAGTTAGAATGGTTTTGCAATAATGCTGAGAAATTGTCTTTTTTTCTAACTTTAATAGATGCTATCTACTTAATGCCAGGACAGGAGTAATTGCTTTACACATTGCAAAGTAGATATGATTATTTTCCATTTTACAGATGAGGAAACTTGGAGATGTTAAGTAATTTGTCCAGAATATCAGAGGTTAGTGCCTGCCTTTCCTTCTGCAACACGCTGCGCAGCATCTTAGGCAACGGTCCTTGAGGGCCTCCCTTTGAGGATGAGGCAGCAGTGGGACAGTGAGGCCGGGGTGCTCTGCAGACATTTGCTGCCCAGTGAGGAGGAGCTAAATCTGTCTCAAGTTGGAGCATTATGTCTTTTCTTAGCTTTATACCTATTTTTAAGTTACCAGCTTTTTGCTGGGCACTGTTTGAGGTCCCAATTAATAATAGGTCAGGTTTAATAATAATAACAGTAATAATGAACTCATTTATTTATATTTTATTTTGTGGCAGAAAGAGAATCAAGCACTTTTCATGAAGCAACTCACTTAATTTTCACAACAGTCCTACAAAGTAGGTATTTTTATTACCCTTATAGGTAAGAAAATGAAAGTGCAGAGAGATGAGGTAACTTACCTAAAACCGCACAGCTAGGAAGTGATAGAGCTGGAATTGAAACCTGACAGAATGACTCCAGAGTTTGTCATCTTAACCATACCGTACAGACGATCATCAAGAAAATCACAGGAGAGAGGAGATAGCCAAGTAAACAGACAAATGCCATGAATGGTAGTAAGGACCGTGATTGAGGCACGTACAAGGCACTGTGGGGTTTTGAGAAAAGCTAGACCTAGGGAGAGAGGGAGGAGAATTGTCGACAAAGAATGCAGAGAATAGAAAATAGATGTAGGTATTCATATTTTATAGGTGAAGAAAGAGAGGCACAGAGAGATTAAGTCATTTGCCCATTTGCAACTGCTAAGGTGTTAGAACAAGGATTTGAACTCAGGCAGTCTGGCACCAAATTCTGTGCTCTTAGTCCCTGTATTGTGATGAGAGAAAGATAGTGAGCTAAATTTCAAGAATCTCAAATTTTAGATGACTGTGGAGACATCAAATGGCAATTTCCTGTAGGCAGTTGGGCACATGATCCTGGAGCTCAGGCTGGAGATCCAAATTCCACTGCCAGCTCAAGCTGGCACAGAGAACTTCCACAACAAGAGAGCAGGAGCAGGCACTCGCTGTGTGGTCATTTTTTGGGCTCCATGTCCTCAATATCCTAAGCATATTAGAAGTATGAACATTAACAATTGATTTTTAACTAGATGCTTAATGAAATTTTAATAAGCACTGGCTGAAACCATTGGGCATCAATTGAGGAGAGAGACTGTGCTTATCAAAAATGACTCATTACCTTAGATTCTTTCTGGAATAAGGCAGTGGGATGATTAGGTAGATAAAATATATATCTAGGACTCTTGCTTGTCATATGATTCTGGATACAACAAGGAGATAAGCCCTGATATGGAAAAAGGTTG
This sequence comes from Cebus imitator, assembly GCF_001604975.1. Taxonomy (NCBI): domain Eukaryota; kingdom Metazoa; phylum Chordata; class Mammalia; order Primates; family Cebidae; genus Cebus; species Cebus imitator. Next base: position 468,111 of record NW_016107481.1, on the reverse strand, counting down.
GCAGAATTAGTGAGAAAAAGCTGGCCTCAAGGTGTAGGAAATAACCAAATTAAATGGGCTCCTTGCAGGCACAAGTCTACTGTGGGCTAATTTGTTTCCTGCAAAAAGGAAAAAAAAAACCCTCAACTCATTTTTGTCCTCTTAAATTTTAAACAGACACTGTGTAATTGCACTTCCCTTCTCTTAAGATTGTTTTGCTTGGGCAAGAAGAGAGTGGAGGGTGAGAGCAAGAGCAAGAGCTAGAGAGAGAGAGAGAGAGAGGAGAGAGGAGAGAAAGAAGAGAGAGAGAGATAGGAGAGAGACAGAGGAGAAAGAGAGAGGAGAGAGAGAGAGAACATGCACGCAAGCCCTGGGCTCCATCTTGTTGCTTATCAGGGATGCCCTTAACATCCCACCTGCCAGGAGATGGGTATGTTTCATCTAAGAATCTCCTCTTTGAAATATCAGTGCTTACCCTTTTTCTGAGGAAAATTCCAACTTGTTTTCTTTCATCTCTGACTCCGTTATGAGAAGCTATAGTTTAACTGTACTTAGTGGATCAATTGATTAAACGTTGACCTCATTTGCTGGCTCATGCCAGACAGGATATAGAGAAAGCACGAAACCTCTTTTTCCAGGCCACGTGCTCATGTTTTCTCCATCCCTGCAGGACGTTCATTCATTCACCAGATCTTTGCAGGCACCATATTATAGGTCAGGCACTGTATTAGTGCTGGGGAAATGACAAAGAAGAAGTACAATCTGTGGAGGAAGACAGGACCACAGGCTGTTGCAGTGCCGTATGGAAAGTACTGCAATGAGAGTAGTCATAGGGCTCCATGAACAGACATACGGGGGCATGAAACTAAGATTTGGAGTATCAGGGAAAGTTTCCCGTGGGCGGGGGTGATCATGAAGCAGAGACCAGAAGGCTAAGCAGAAGGTAGTCAGGCTGAGGAATGGTACAGGGCTCCAGTCTATGAAAACAGCATGTGCTAAAGTCTTGAGGCTAGAAACGAGACGGCCCATGGAGTCATACATGGTTTAATGTGCCTAGAAAGTGTGAATAGGGAAGAAGGAAAAAGGAGGCTAAGTGGTAAGAGAGATAAGGCAGGAGAGGTTAACAGAAGGGTTTTGATGTCGGGCCCTATCATAAGCCTAAGGAGTTTGCCTTTTACTCTGATTGAAATAGGAGCCATTAACATGGTTTAAGCAAGGGAATGGCAAGATCAGATGTGCATTGCAGAAATACTGTATTGATGTGGATAATGACTTAGAGCAAGCTTGTCCAACCCGGGGCCTCAGGGCCGCATGTGGCCCAGGACAGCTTTGAATGCAGCCCAACACAAATTCATAAACTTTCTTAAAACATTAAGAGATTTGTTTTGCGATTTTTTTTTAAAGCTCATCAGCTACCATTAGTGTAATTTATGTGTGGCTCAAGACAATTCTTCTTCCAGTGTGGCCCAGGGAAGCCAAAAGATTGGATACCCTGATTTAGAGGATGTAAGAAGTGTCACTGGGATGTTGCAGTGGTAATACAGATATGAGAAGATATTAGCCTGAAATAATAAAATACCTTGGCAACAAATTGCTTTGGGGGATTAGAAAGAGGGAGAAACCAAGGGTCAAGGATGGAACCATGGTATAGTGAGGCTGTGAGGAGGGCTCACTGTTCCCTGCCCTGAAGGTGTCTGCAGGCCACACTTCTTTTGTTTGCTACTTGCAGAGTTTTCAGTGACTCTTTGTTTCCCATTCCCTCACTCATGCTACCATGACTCAGTCAGCCAATTCATTGTCTATAGTCTATGCCCTTGAGAAGCTTGCCGACGATTAAATAAGTGATTAGAAAACAATGCCAGATTACATCAGCATTTTAGGGTGGAAGCACGGAGAATCTAAAGGGTTTGCATGCTCTGAAACCTACTTTGGGTTCCATGTTCAGAAGAAAGGAAGGAAAAAACACAATGCAAAATGCAACTTTCCTGATGGCTGAATTCACATTTGTATGACAGAATCACAAAACATCTTGTCGACAAATTCTCCTAGGAGTTCTAGATACAAATTCTCAATTTCTTTCTAAAAATCTTGATAGAATGTTCTTCAGAAAATCAGACTTAGCATTTCCAGAAACATGTTATGAACTTTTCTTCTGTATCTCCATTCTTGGTGAATAGTGTTACCATTTATTGTCACTCAAGTTAAAAGCTTCAAAGACAAACATAATTTTTACTCCCTCACTGTACATGCCCCTTCTTAATTCCAAATTGAGCAGGGAGACTTGCCAAGTCAATATACAAAATATGTATTACTATCCCCACTGCCCTGGTTCAAACTGGCATAAAAGAACATGCCACAGTTGTCCAATGGTCTCTCAGAGTCGACTTCATTTTTTACACCCTTATCATGGTACTTCTTTAGTAAGCAGCTTACATTACGTCATGACTGAAAACCATCTGAGGACTCTCCACACCCAAAGTATAAAGTCAAAACTTTTTAACAAAGTTCTTCACAGTTAGGCCCCAAATTATGCTTTTAGTCTCTCTTCCCCTGGACTACGAGCTCCCTTAGGGCAGAGACTATGCTTTATTCATCTTTGTAGACTGAATGTCTAGCATAGTGCCTGACACATAACACTTGCTCAATAAATGTTGAAAGAATAGGGATAAAAATGTGGCTCCCTGCAGGAGGCCCTGGGATTGGTAGGGCAGCTGGTAGAGGAGTACCAGCTGGTGTGCCAATTCCCCAGGCCCCTGCTGGATTAGCAGGCCCTGTCTGAGGAGTTGGGGGCCCGTCCCAGCAGGTAATGACTCCACAGGGAAGAGGCACTGTAGCAGCTGCTGCTGTTGCTGCGACTGCCAGCATTGCTGGAGCCCCAACACAGTACCCACCAGGACGGGGGGCTCCGCCCCCACCTGTCGGGAGAGCAACCCCACCTCCAGGTATTATGGCTCCTCCACGTGGTGTGAGACCACCCATGGGCCCACCAATTGGGCTTCCCCCTGCTCGAGGGACGCCAATAGATATGCCCCCTCCGGGAATGAAACCCCCTCCACCAGGCATTAGAGGTCCACCTCCCCCAGGAATGCGTCCACCAAGACCCTAGCATACTGTTGATCCATCTCAGTCTCTCTCTCCCCAGCAATGTGTCTTCTGAAATTGTGTAGAGTGTTTGTGAGCTTTTTGTCCCCTTGTTCTGCATGAATAATAGCTAATAATAAATTCATAGAGCAATTTAAAAAATGTGGCTCCCAGATATGGATTTACTTCCTTTCAAGTTAAAATAGTCCGTGCTGCATTTTGTTGCAGGCAACATGACGGTGGCACAATGAACCATGGCTTTGCTGATCTCGTGTATCATCATCCTCATGTCCTCATCCCCATGACTGCAGCAAACATCCAGTTGTGCTGATTATGAATAGAACAGGAAAAATTGTAGCTCACCTTCAGAGAGAAGTTTGCACTCACATCCTTAGCAGTTATAAACAAGGCTTAAAAACAGGACTGAGATTATACTAATGATTTGTTTTTAGACTGAGGGCTATATGATTGCTTTGGTAGTAATGATCTCTAATAGAGCTATGTTAATTGGCACCTGGGTAAAAAAAGAAAAATTAATATGGCCTTCAGAGGCAAGAACTGAGGCTCTTCTACATTTAGTAGAATCTTTCAGAGCCTCATTAGAGAGGCACACGCCCTAGAGAGGATGATGAAGACAAAAATTTTGAAGGTTGAAAAAAAATGTGTGTTTGAAGAACAAATGGCAAGGAACATGCATGTGTGTGTGTGAGACAGAGAAAGAGATAGAATGGGAAAGGGTCAGTGAGAGATGTACCAAGTTACAGTATATTTTTTCTCCCATTATAAAAGAAATGTACATTCATGTTAGGTATCTTGAAATAAAGAAAAGAAATGTATGTTTATTTTAGGTAACTTAAAAGAAAAAATCAATAATAATCCCAACATTCAGAATAACAAATGTTAGTGTTTTGGATTATTAACTTCCAGTCTTTTCATATGCTTATATAAACAGTATAACATACTGTTAAAGACTCCAAGCCTCTGTCATCTAAGAGACATAGTTTCAAGTCCCAGTGCAGCCACTTCCTACTTTCTTGATTGAAAGGTTATTTGAAATATTTAAGACTTAACTTTTTTCCAGTAAAATAAGGTTGATACTACTACTACTCCACTAATAATAATAAGAAGAAGAAGTAACACATGGGTTCATTTTTGGGATTAAATAAGATAATATGCAGAGAGTGCTGAGCTTGGTGCCTAGAGCATAGACTAGATACATAATAAGTGTTGGGTAGTTTATTATTTTTATTTTAACAAAATGAATTTTATACTCTGTGTGTGTTTCCTGTAGTTTAATCTCTCCCATATTCTTGATTATTTTCTTAAGATGAATTGCTGGAAGTGGAATTACTAGGTCAAAGGTCATGCATATTTGATGATTCTTGATAGCTGGTACCAAATTGTCCTCCAAATAGGCTGTGCCAATTCATCCGCCCTCTGGCCTCATATGAGAAGTCTCATTTCTCACCCATACCAACAATGGGCATATATGGATATACTTATAGATATATAGATATCTTGCCAATTTAGTTAGCAAAATACCCCGATTTTAATTTGTTTAATAATTTTTAAACATTATAGTGTCATTTGAGGCTACAACTCTCCAGGACTGGTTAAATAGATGAGAAGTGCCCATTATATAATACGCTAAAGAAGCTGGTTTTATCCTACAGAAGATAGGGTCAGAGGGGAAACTTCATGATTGTCTTCAAGGATATAAGGAGGTTTCTGTGAAAGCATTGTTTTCTATGTTATCAGTAGCTAACTAAACAAGAGAAGCTGGGTTTTGATTAAAATAGTTTAAACTTCTCTTGAATGCAAGGGCAGAACAGCACCTTTCAACATGATGGGGTACTGGGAAGGCTCTGAGGAAGATTGTGGGGTCCCTGAAGCTGTAATGACCAGCACAGTCACTTTTTGCCTTTGGTGGGAGATCTAGCTCCCTGAAGGGAATGGGCACACCACCTGATTTCTTTGATCTCTTCCAGTTCTGTGATTCTGTAGTTATTTCAATGGGGCATTGAAAAGATGGATTTATTCCAATGCATCCATCAGGTGACATTTTTGAGCAGATGAATTAAGCTCTGTCTAGAAACTATCTCTCCTGTTACAAGTACAGACACATGCAATGCAGTTCCTGCCATCAGCCATCTTATTAGAAGCAGATTAACAACTAGCAATGATGACAACAGCCTTTTTTAAAAAATAGAACTTTCTGTACTTTTTCTTTTCATGCTCAGGCAGCGTTTTAGGGAAAGGTGTATTTACTATTAAGGATGTTTAATGGCAAAGCACATAATGAAGAAATAAATGAGTGCAAAAATGATTTTTTTTTTTGTTACTGACCAGTCTACTTCAGCTCTTCCCCCTGGATTCTTTCACACAAAGAACACATTGTTATTGGAGCCATTACAGAGCTCCTCGGCTTTGCCAGGCTCTGCGGGGCTCGAGGGAAATGGCTATAGATTGCAGCAGAAAAGTCCATCAGACAGATCACATGTGACCCCACTGTTTCCAGGAAAGAATGCAGTGGAACACTTCAGCTGAATAGACAGATTTTCCAAATGTTTTAAATCAGTTTTGAGACAAAAAGAGGAAGATGCTGAGAAATGGATTTGGCCTATACACATTCGACCATGCAGTGCCCATTCCTCTGGAATGCAGACATTAGGGGCTTTCATGTGGATGGGGCGACCTTCAGGGGGGAAAAAAAACCCCAGCCCACCACAACAATTAAGCAACAATTGAAGAAAAGGAGGCAAGAAAAGATGGCCCTGTGTTAGTACAATAGCTCAGGGGCTTTTCATTTTGGGGCATAAAGGCAGAACAGAGAATGTTGTTTTCTTTTTAAAGCCCTTTTAAAAATGGTAACTGCATCCTGCTCTTGTAGATGTATTACTTATGACATCCCAGTTTTCATCCGTTCATGATTTTACATTAGAGTTAAATCTCTGCAGCTTGAATCTCACGGCTGAGTTAGCCAGAGCCCATAAAATATTGAAACCTTTAGAGCAGCAGCCAGCCAGGTTGAGAGAAGTTCATGTCCAAAGCTGAGCTTTAGATTCTGAGACATCCCAATTGGAGTGTAGTACAGAAAAAAGCACTGATAAAATTTTCATAAAAATGAGCTAAGGATATTGCTAGCATGCTTCTCAGCATCTATATGAAAACTTAATCTGAGCTAATGGAAAGGATATGAAAGCCTTTCTCAATTCAAACATAGTCAATGCATGATTCATAAATTATTGTCAGAGAAGTGATTCAGCTCCAGATTTATTCTCTTTTGGGTAGAAGCAACCCTAGGAAAACTGGTTTTTTATGACCTTTAATGCCAGCAAATTTTACAGTAGAGCTGTCAATATAACCAAGTAAACTGGTCATTTCTCCAAACAGCAACAAAATACTCACATATACCCAGCGCGAGCTAATATTAACTTGGTCTACTAGGTTACTGACAGTACATTCAGAGCAGCAAATACCAAACATCTGCGCTTATCTGGCTATGCAGGACTGAATGAAAGCTGAATGTGGCCACATCCACATCATCCGCAGTAATTTGGGTGAAATGTGGTGCTCAAGCGTCTCTTTGCCTTCACGCCCTTTGGGTGGTGATGACTGTATGGACTCACATAACCCTATAAAGATGGAATTATTATTATTATTATTTTATTATTAGCAGCAACAGCTCAAATTTATAGATAAAGAAAAAGAACTTGGTTTGTGCATTGGATCATAAAAGCAATTGTGTTACATGGAAATTATAGGCATTGTTCAGAATAATGTGAAATAAAGGTAAGTAGGACAGTAAGATGGAAACTCAAATAGTCCTGCTTGTCAGGAAGCCTATTAGAAATGTCCTTTTAATCTCATACTTTTTCATTCATCAGATACACTTCAGCCCCTACAAAATGCTATGCATTGTGGAGAACACAAAAATGAAAATGCAAACCCTGCCTTCAACGAGTTAATAACTTTATGCAGGAGAGCAGTAGAATTTCAAACTTGAAATGTTCTTTAAAACCATTTAGTTTAATGCGTCTCTTCAGAGCTTTAATCTTTTCTATGATACCCCTATGACTATTCAACCAACTGCAATTGAACATCCTTAATAAGAATCTCTACCCCTGGTTGAAAGTGTCATCCTTAGCCAATCTTCCAAGTTAGAAACCTAGAACCAGTTTTGATTCCTTGTTTCTCAAACCCCTGCATTTGGCATCACCATTTGCCACAGTTCATTTGTAGATAACCAGGGTTTCTCTAAACAGTTTTGGCCCCTTCTCTACATTGCCACAGGCTCTGTTCAGGCTTAATTATCTCTCACTAGGACTGTTTCAAGTATTGTCAGAATTTCCCTATGACCTCTTCTTCCTCTAGTTTGTCCTCTATTCGGTCATCATAGTTTCTTTCTAAAACAGACCTGATCATGATACCCATGAATTTTAAAAACCCTTTATGGCCCTTCATTTTTTACAGAATAAATTACAAACTCAAGAGCATGTTATTCAAGGCCTCACAATCTGATTCTGATTGGTCTATTTCAGGCCCAGCTTCATGCAGTCATGTGCTGGTCTACAGCAGTTGTTCTCAACCCTGGATCCACATGAGACAAGAGCCATGTAAGATTTAGTCCTCCTTTCAAAAGGCTTATAATCTAATATGGAACTAAATCGTTATGAAATAAAATATAGGAAAACAGAAAGCAATCTCTCATTAAGTTGATAAATCTATTACATGAAATATGGCCAGAAATTCAGCGATAAAGATAGATATCCCTCTCCTGATATGTGAAAATCAAGGCTATTTCTCACGCTTCTCAAGTATGTGTGTTCAAAGGGCAGGCACAGCTTAATTAATTCTTGAGGCAGAAAGGTACACCCAGATGTTACAATATGATGCTGTTCCATTCTGTTTTCTTGGCCATTGTTGAGCCCTGCAGTGGTCCTGTGTGAATTCTGCTTAAAAGGGACCTGATGGTCATGTATTCCAGGAGTTTTAGGAATATTTGTGCAATTGGGTTATGTTTGGGATAACTGCTACGTGTTCTTTACATTTAAGAACTATGGAGTAATATTCTTAAGATATGAAGAAAATATAAGTAATTATGTCAACTTGAGGTCTTCCTTGTTGAATCCCCTGTAGCCACTGGTAGAAAACGGCTCATAACAACCACCTTCCTTATGCTGCCTTCCCAGTGCCTCTTATAACCAAGAGGCCTCAGGTGTACGAAGGGCGTGGGGGCTATTGCCAGCTTCAGGGATAGGAGCAAAGCTATAGCAGAAAAGCCAGGACGTTGTATAAGTCAACTCTGATGTTGAGAGTTGTTTTTCTTCTTAAGTGTTTATGTCATGTACCAAGATGTATAATATACATACTGTAGAAGCAGAAGGGTGTGGAATAAGAACCAGTGTGCTATTTAAATCAGGTCTGGGGGAAGAAAGAAGATCCTTCTAATTAGCTTTTCAAAATCATTGTGATCACAAGGCTGGGATCAGAAAAATAGAATAAGATATCCTTGTATACCTGTGTATGGGACATTTCAAACACTTACTGTAATTGTGTGACATCAATAGAGCTGCTATTTCAAGTGCTGCTAGAGATTAAATTCTACTATGCGGTTAAAATATTGGTCTTTGTGCTAGAAGATTAAAGAGAACACTCACGTCCTTTTTCAATATGGGCATATAATTGTATTAGTAGCATTTACCAAACTCCTTAAAAGATGTACCTTATTTAGTGTGATTTAAAAAAAAAACTAAACTAAAATCAGCCTGAGAAATCAGCATCTCACCTGAGAAAATCAGCATCTAAGCAAAACCCCTTGGAAGCAGAGACGTTTTCTTGCTCACGGTTTCCTTACACTGTGGCTGCATCGGAGGCTATTTGGCATCGGAGGCTATTTGGTCTCAGGATGTCTGTCACCTATAGACTCAGATTTTATGAGTGCTGACCTCATTTGCTTCCTTTGTTTTTAATTGCCCAAGCAGCAGTGAAAAAGGAGGCGAAGAATACCATTACGGCTGGCCAAGTTAACATACATAAATGGCCCTGTTATATGGGGAGGCTGTAATAAGTCATGTGACAGAGAGCAAAGGCAGCCCAGCGTGCAAAGGGAGCAATTTTCTGCCCCGCAAACAGCACTTCAGGTGCTGTCGTTCATCTTTCTGTGACTTGCTCTGTCAAAGTCTGCCCAGAGCAGAGGTGTTCAGGGACCCAACAGGCCGTAAGTGTCCGGCTGAAAAACCTGGGAGATATCCCCAGGCCCTAGGAGTTCACTTTTTCAGTTGCACTGATTTACTTCAGAATGCTCCTTTAGGGAATTTCTGCCTTCCATTGCTTTACTTTCCCATTTCCTTTCTTGTCATCTTTAAAAATCCATTAAAGATCACGCAGGCGGTTTCCGCAGGCTCAAATTTCTGAGAGTTTCTGTCGCTTCATAAAATGGATCCTTTCAGTGGGCTGTGGTCCCCTTTGTGCTTTTAGGGTTCGGATATGATTAAGACTTTTAATTAGAGGTGGTGATCATAGATCAAGAAAGCAAAAGATGGCTGAAATTCTCAGGGAAGTCAACATTTTCCCATCAGGGATCTAAAATGGCTGCTGGCCTCACAGATCCAGGATAGAGATACAAACTCTGGATTATCAACAGAGGAAGCAAAATTAAAATGTGCTCCCCCTCACCCCCCTCTTTCCCTAATTATTTGTTTCAAAGTCCTTCAATTGCCAAGGTTAAGTGTTTATTGTCAACACCCACTGAAGGCTGCCTTAGAAAAAAAAATCTCAGTTTTTAATTTGTTTACAAATCCAATTTCCAAGTGTGCTCCTTACCCAGCAAAGCAGAAATCTCTTCTGAAATCTTGCCTGTAATTTGTCTTTCCTCCCACTGAGTCTTCTGTCTACACCCTTCCACACAATTCATTTGTTGTATAATATGCATGCAGCCTTCTGCACAATACAGGCAGATTATATTCAAATGCCACCTCGCCCATCGTATCATATTAATTCAGATTTGTCTATCATTTTGTGTGGTTGCTGCTTTGCCTTAGGTATTATAATAACAATACCTCACCTGTCATATCCCACTAGCGCTGCCTCACCTAGAAAATTGCTCTAATACTGCCTCGGATCTCATAGTCCTTTTCTATTTTTTTATTTTTTTTGCACAAGCTTACCTATTACAGTATAATAATTGAACTTTTATTGGAGGCCACTACATATATTTTTATTACAGTTTTTATCTAGTCTAGCAATTGTTACATGTTGATTCTTCAGCAGATTGAATCATTCAAAGACAGTCTCTTTTGCTCATCTGTGAAACATCTTGTTCCCTTTCCTAACTACAGCCAATCTCTATTTGGGTAGCTTTAGTAAGTAATATTTCCAGATAGATGAGCAGCTATTCAAAGTGTTATTTATATGGGGATTGTAATATTAGGCAATATTATATGGCTCTATGAAAAGATGTCCGGAAGTCTTGGATTGGATATCTGAGCTTAATATTTCATTTCTTGTGACAAAAATTTAAATATACAAGTTCAAAAACAAAATGCAATTCCTTTGAAACACATTTTTCAGAGAAATCCAAAGTGTGGCAAATGCCAAATAGAGATCTATTTTTCAAAGTAATATTGAGGAATTTTGCATTCATGTCATTTTTGTTTAATTGTGAAGCTGCTTAAGTAGTTTTCAAGTATCCACAGCCAAAGGTAATTTGGTCTCAGGGCTTATGAGAACTCTGGCTGCTTTAATATGGCATGCTGAATTAGAAGAAGGCTACCTTTTAAGTGCTATATAATGAAAACAAATGGTACATTTAAAGCCTGCCACTGCCTTGTAATGCAAGCCAGGTATCAGAGAGAAGAGTAAGTTGCTGAGAACAAACACCAACTCATTGGCTAAGAAGCCGTCACCAATGTCTTCTTGCATAATTAAACTGGACATGTTTTTAAAAAATGAAATGACAAAGATACCCTGTTAAGGCGCAAATAGTATCCAATGGCATTATCAATTGCAGAGATTCCAAGGTTTGCATATTAATTGCAGGAAGGTGCTAATTTGAGTGCTTTAAGCTCCATTCACAAGCCTGTTTACATGCTTTGTTCCACCTGGACCTGTTTGGAGGTTTGTCAAAAACCTAACAAGCAGAAAAATATTGCATTTGAACATACACATGCATGTTTAATTAAGCCAGGGCCACTGAACATTCCTCAATATATTTAGCTGTTGAGGTTTAAGCACCATCAGAGCATCAGGCATTATCACCTTTTGAAGTATTGCCAAATCTTTAATATTTAAAGCACAAGGCAGCCTGTAATAAAAAATTCTAGCAGACCCTAGAAGATTAAAGACGCATTATAAATGTGACAGTTTGTAAATGGAACACCAGTATTAAAGGATCCCCCCGATATTTCACAGCATATTTTTCAGGTGTATGCTAAATTATGAATATAATTAAATAGATATAATTATTCTCCAGGAGTGGACAGCAAATTTAAATGTCTACGATCTATGCAATTGGCTACAGGATAGGGATTTATAGCATAGTGGCCTGAGTGGGCAAGGTAATCTCTGGAGCAGGTATCAACCACAGCAACTTTAAAATCTAGTGAGAACTTTACTCACACTATCTGATGTTTGTCCTTTAGGAGTCCAAAGCCAGTGACTCTGTCCTGGATAAGTCTGCACAACTGCAAATAAATGGGTTGAAAAAGAATTAACTAGGGCGTGATACCCAGAGTCATGTCTTAGGAGCCACATTTGCAATCACCATTAAACAAAAAAGCCCTGAGATTTTTGTATTTTTGGCACACCAATCTGATCAAACACATGCAGTGCCTGGCACAGAGTCAGTTCCATGTAAATATTTGTGAAATGAATGAATTAATCAGTGAATAATAAATATAGAATGATGCACATATTCTAATACCTTAATGTTTTCATTAAATGAATTTTCCTGGAAACTGAATTTAGCTTGATTTAGTAAATCCAGGAAAAAGGAGGGAGAAAAGTGGTATTTTTTTTTCTTTAAACAAGAGCACATATCACTATTTTTTAGTTATCAAATACTTCTTCGGGAGGTGAGACAGTATAGGCCTTAAAAGAATAGGCATTGTTCTGCTACTAATCATGTATAGGAGTTTGGTGGAGTCATTGAGCCTCAATCAATTTCAGCTTTCACATCTATAAAATGGGGATGATACTCCTTTTTTCTAAGAATTAAATGACAAGTCCTTCACTTGGGTCACACATAGGAATTGTTTAATAAAAAATAGCCTTTCATCAATAAAGGCAGCACACATTAGTAGTTAAGAGCAAAGATTCTGACCCAGACTGCATGGGTTTGAGTCCTGGCTCTGCCACTCTATTAGATAACCTTGGACAGGTTATTTGATCTTGTACCTTAGTTTCTCTATCTGCAAAATGAAGGTAATACATCAACCTATCCCACTGAGTTGTTATGAGGATTTAATGAATTAATATTTGTAAAAGGATGGGAACATGTAAGCAAATAAGGTTTATGAAATAAACATAAACTATCTGCCTGTCATGGGAAAGTTTTTTCTGAAAACAAGTGTAGCTTTTGCAACTCTGTGTGAGGTAAATGGACTGTGCTTCAGAAGGGTCCTAGGAGCACCCTGTGTCATTACATTTGAAATGTTTTATTAGTCAGTGGGATATATATTGTATAAAGAACTGCAGGGGCTGAGTTCCTGACTTAGGGCTCAGGGCTCAGGATTGGTTTCTTAAAATCCTAAAAAACAGTGCAGTTATTGTCTCAATATTCAGAAAACAGGAGTTTCTCAGCCAGTTACCCCAGCAGATGAAGCTGGTGTCACCTCCTAACAGCCTTGCTGAGAGCCTGTGGCCCTTCTCAGTCCCTGATTAGATGACCAACAATATTCGCTGTTGCCAATGGTAAACCTCCTTCTTGAAAGTGTTCTATGAGCATTATCAAATTATTATTTTATTCCTCACAGCAACCCCACGAGGAAGGCATTATGATCACCATTTTACAAATGAAGAAACTGAGGCACCAAGCAATTAATTTGCCTAAGGTCTTTGAGCTAAAAGATAAAGTCAGGACTCAACCCAGATGTCATTAATCATTACACTCTACTGTCTGTTTGGAGGTGACTGTGTGAGATTGCTCAGAAAATTCAAGCTACATTTTACTTGAGTTCCAGTGAGTCCTGGTGTAGAGGTAGGGATAATTAGAATGTGTGTGTGTGTGTGCATGCACGTGTGTGTGTGTGCGTGTGTGTGTGTGTGCGTGTGTGTGTTTACTTCAAAGGTGCCTGAGGAAGCTAACTTGAAATTCTTTTCGTAGAAGGTTCAAGGAGTGGACAAATTTGCATAAGGACAAATTTTCTCCCTTCAGGGAAGAAAGAAATCAAAATACAGACCTTTTAATTTTTAAGAGTCATCATTACAATTTGAGTATGTCTTATCCAAAACATTTAGGACCTGAAATGTTCAAAATATTTTTTTTTGGATTCTGGAACATTTGCATGTACCAAGTGAGATATCTTAGAGATAGGATCCACGTCTAAACACAGAATTCATTTATGTTTCATACATGCTTTATACACATAGCCTGGAGGTAAGTTCATACAATATTTTAAATAATTTTGTGCATGAAACAAAGTTTGTGTGATGTACTTATGTGTGGAATTTTCCACTTGCGGCATCATGACAGAGCTCAAAAAGTTTCAGATCTTGGAGCATTTTGGACTTTTGATTTTCATATTATGGATGTTCAACCTGTATGAGAACTACTCTCATAAACAAAGATGTCTCAGGTTAAAGCTTTCTATTAGAAAAAACATACCCAAAGTCCCTAGAGGACATTCTCACCACGAAGGAAGCCTATATTCACAACTTTTGTTCAAAGCTAGATCCTCTGGACTGGGATAAAGCACAACCAAAAAGAAAAGACCTGGTTTCTACACAGTGAGTTACTAAAGTGAGAAACACTATTTGACTCAGCTACTTGGCTTACAAAGAATGTAATATATTACATTACAAATAATGTGGTATTTGTATTACATATTTGCATCAGCATCACATTATATATATACACATGTATATCATATGTGATATACATATTTGTATATATACACACATACATATCACATATGTGTAATATATATCACATCATTTGTGATATATCATTTGTGTATAGACACACATATATATCATTTGTAATGTACTATATTACATTCCACATTGTGTGATATATTACTGCAACAGTGTATCATGTAAACAATGACATATATTGTTACAGTAATTACCCCACTTTGTTCATGCTTTCCCTGCCTTTAGGTCTTCCTCGCTTACACTAGTCTGGGCTTGACCATATGACTATGACTTGTTTTGGCCAGTAGATAACAGCAAATATGACATAAGCAGAAATTTTAAAACTGCTTGTACATTGAGATTTGTCCTCTCTTGTTCTTAGATCTCTGCCTCCATGTGAGAGAACCTGAGTTAGCCTGTTAGATAGTCAAAGATGATTGGTGCAGCTAAGTGAGAGCCTGCTGACTCGTAGACATGTGAGTGAGGCCATGCTTGATCACCCAGCTTCCAGCTGGCCTTCCAACTAATTGCAGATGCTTTAAGGAGTCCAGCAGAGATCAGCCATCCCAGGCCAAATAAACACCCAGGTCCCTCACTAATAATCATGAACTAAATAAATGTCTTAAGTACTAAGTTTTGGGTATTTGCTAAATAGCAAAAGCTAACTGATACTGTTCTCAAGGAGTGGGAAACTTCTGTAACAAAAACCAAAAACGTCTGGCATTGGTTTTACTATAACAATCTAGAAAAATGGCAACCCATGCTATAAAATAGGAGATTGGTCAATACGTTTTGAAGTCGTTTGTTATGCAGCAATAGCCTACTGATACACCACATGAATTATGGCAAGGAATAGCTAAGGCTAAACAAGACATTGGATGAGTAGCATAGTTCATTCTAAAGAACCACTAAGGCTTATTCAGGGATATGTACTAATTCAGGTGGCATCTGATGACTATCACGAGCATAATATTGGAGAAATAACCTGCTTTGTTTATTGCCACCTGTAGCTTAGAAGCTACTCCTAAAATAGCAAGGATGTCACTGTAGCAGTGGGCAAGGATTAATTCCCTCATTTATTTATTCATTTATTAATTCAACAAATATTTTTAAATTTCCTTTTGTGCTAGGTCTGAAACATATAATAGTGGAAAGACAGACACATTTTCTTGAAAACTGTATTTTACTATATACAAGATTTGCTACCAATTGACTCTCAAAAGAAATTCATTTCAACAAACATATAATGAGAACATACTATGTGTCAGATATTGACCCTATTATTATATCATAGTTAAAGAAAGGTTGGGAAACAGAAAGTGACAGAAATTACTCAAATTTAGATAGAACAAGTACCCCAGTGATAACCTTCACAGGAAAATGCTAAAGACATTGAATCAAGAGACAGGAGCCATTGTAGTTTGACTTTAGTTCTGGTCAACTATAATTACCAACAATAAGAAACATTGATTTGGTGTTACTACAATATGCCAAGTAACACATTAACTATTTTAAAATGTACTGCCTCATTTTAATTTTACAGCTATCCTATGTACCATTATTATTTCAATTTTATAAACAAGAATATTGAGGCTCTAAGAAGGAATGTTAGTTGCCAAAATTAACATTAAAGATTGATTTGAAGATATAACAAAGCTACCAGGACAACCAAGAGACTAGCTATTATTTGTCTCAGAGCTACCAAGTGGTAAAACTATGAATCAAGGCCAATTCTTTCTGACTTGAAGCCAGGACTTTTATCTACTATCCCACATTGCTAATAGAATGACCTTGGACAAATCACTTACTATTTCTAGGGTCTAGTTTAGTCAAGTTTAACACAAGGAATTCAAACCAGATGACACTTCTAAATTCCTTCCATTTCTAACATTTCATGATTCAAACATTGCATATTATCCATAACATCTGCTTACTAAATAAAGTTTGAAGAATCTTGTCTAAATATTGCAAAAGTTTGGGAACATTTCCCTCAGATGGAAACTTCCCAACTATAAATCCCTGATACCTTTTCACTATAATGTGGCCGTGTTCTAACTTTCAAATCTCAGATCTAGGATTTTCCCTTGCCTTAGTCCTAACTGCCTTAGCCCAGTAGAAGTTACAGCTAAAGTCTATGCAGAAACTATGAGAAGCAAGCTGGTGTATTTTGCAGGGCCCTAGAAATGCTTCGAATTGGAGATATGGTTATCATAAACATGTATGTGTGTATATGTGAAGTTGGAGATGGATGTAGGGTGTTGAGTGGTGTTGACATCAGGGTAACTGGCTAAAATTCCTCATACAGCATTACTGGACCCGAAGCTTCTCTCTACACCTAGTGCCAGACAACTTCCTTTCACACAGGAGATCAAAAGTATGCTTCTGGATAAATTGTATCAAAGATACTGTCAATTTGGAGACACACACACACAAAAACCCAAATCAGTAAAGAGTGAAGGTGAGGTACAGGTCTAAGAAATTTGTGGGTGAGCATTTCTCTTCTGGCTCTGGCTGATTACCTTGTTTCATTGGGAGCAACCAGAGGAGCAGAGCAGTATAAAACATTTACAAAGATTGATTTGAAGATATAACAGAGCTACCAAGACAAGCAAGATTTAAGAGACTAAGACCCCTGATAGAAGGAAAGTGCAGACTGGTAAGGCACATGCAGCATTGTTTTTCTCTTTAATTTACAAGGGGCAACCAAGAGGCTGCCATCTTATGAGGCTGGAGAGACAAAAATGTAAGTTTAGAGTCTAACAAGATGAAGTGCTTCATGAACAATTCAGATCCCTCAAGGCCTATATCGTAGGAGTAAGGGCAAACTTGAAACAGACCCATCTCACAAAGTTTGCAACCTAGCCTTGAATCCCTACCTGGATTTGAAAGATTCTCCCCACTGCCAGAAACAAATGTGCATTAATTCCAGAGGAAAATAACATTTCTAAGAACTTGAAATTTTCTGTATAAGCTTTCATACATGATATTCAGGATTTAATTAAACAAACAAAGGAATAATAGAAGACAAAAAACAAATGACTAGAAATAAAGGAGAGAAAATAAAAATATCCCAAGAAATCTAGACATTGAAGTTATTAGACAAGGACTCTGAAATAAGTATAATTGATATGTTGTAAAGAAATTTAAAAAATTAAAACTCCAGATAAATAAAATCTATACAAACAGATGGGTATTTTATAGCTGAAAAATACAAAAGCTGAAATTAAGACAACAATGTATGGGTTTAAGAGAAGATCAAACAGAGCTGAAGAAAGGATTAGTGAACTGGAATATATGTAAGTTAAAAAAAAAAGACTAAAACATGGAGAAAACAAGGATGGTAAATATAGGAAAAACATAAAGTACCAATAGGAGTCATAAAAAGATCTATCAGATGTGTAATTGGAATCCTAACAGGAAAAGAGAGATAATATAGAATAGAAGCAATATTAAAGAAAATAATTCTCAAGATTTTTACAAAATTGATGAAAGATATCAAGCCAGTTTCAAGGAGCTCTATAAATACCAAACACGGGAAACAGAGAAAACAACTCCTGGACATGTCATAGTAAAACTGCTAAACAACAGCACATACTCACACATACATACAAGCACAAAACAAAACAACAACAACAAAAAGAATATTTTGGAAAGACTTATAACCTTCAAAAGAATGACAAAAGGCTTACAGGTGATGTCTCAACAGGAAAGTTGAAGCCAGAAGTCACCAGTACATCTTAAATGTATTGAAAGAAAATAATGGTCTATCCAAAATTCTGTATCTAACAAAAATGTATTTCGAAAATAAGAGAAAAAAAGAGAAAAAAACATCAACACAAAGTAGATATGGGTTCAGACAAACAAAAAAAGAGATAATTATTAATTAGGAGGCCTGCATTTTTTTAAAATGCTAGTAAGATTATTTTGGTAGAAGGAAATATTTAACACTACACCGAACATAAATGCAAAAAGGAGGCCAGGCATGGTGGCTCACGCCTGTAATCCCAGCACTTTGGGAGGCTGAGGTGTGTGTTTCATCTGAGGTTGGCAGTTCAAGACCAGACTGACCAAGCCCATCTCTACTAAAAATATAGAAATTAGCCGGGCATGGTGGTGCATGCCTGTAATCCCAGCTGCTTGGATGGCTGAGGCAGGAGAATCTCTTGAACCAAGGAGGCGGAGGTTGTGGTGAGCCGAGATGCACCATTGCACTCCAGCCTGGGCAACAAGAGCCAAACTCCGTCTCAAAAAAAAAAAGGCAAGGAATAAAAAGCAATGAAAAGTGGATAAATGATTATTGGCTGTATCAAAATATTGTAAATGTCTTGTGCAGTTTAAGATACGTTTACTGCTATGATTACAGTAATATTAGATAAAGCATACTTTAAAGCAAGATTCTTTACTAGAGATAAATTGAAATATTTCATTGATTATATAATTGTTTTGTGTATCAGAAATACATAATTATTATAAATTAATTGCACCTAATATTATAGCATCAAAATGTATAAAGCAAAATTGAATTAAAAAGAGAAGTGTCTACAATCCTAGAAGAATTTAACACTCATTTCAATATCTGCTGCAAAGTTAACAAAATATCAGTAAAGACATCAAGATTTGAACTCAAACAACTTCTCATTAATATATACAGAACATTGTACTCCAGAACTGAGGAATATATATATTTTTAAATGGATGTGACATTTTCTAAAATTTATCATTTTCTAGGCCACATAGCAGGTCTATGAACTTTAAAGAATTAATATCATTCAGAATATGTTTTCTCATCACAGAAAAGTTAACTAGAAATCAGTAATATAAAAGTTACTAGTAAATCTCCCAAAGTTTGAAAATTAAGGAAAACACATTTTAATAACACAAAGATCAAGGAAGAAATGATAAGTATCAAATGATATTAAATGAATGATAATAATTATAACATATCAAACCAAGTAGGGTACAGGTAAAGCCATGTTTAGATCAAACAACAGTAATTTAATAAACTCTCTCAGGACATTCAAAACATAACAGAAGATTAAATCCAAATACAGCAGGGAGAATGAAACAATAAAAGTAAAAGTCATTTTATTGAATGAAACAATAAAAGTAAAAGTAAAACAATAAAAGTCCTCTTATTGAATAGCTCTTTTCTATTTAATTGGTATCTATTAAATTAAATAGATACCAATTAAATAGATAAGATACCAATTAAATAGAAAAGAGCTATTCAATAAGAGGACTTATAAATCTAAAAGTTGGCTCATGGAAAAGACTAATAAAATTATGAAAACCTGGAAAGGCTGTTACATAAAGTGAGAGAAAGCATAGATTACTAATATCAGATGTTTTCAAAGTACATATAACTACAGATTTTATAGATTTACAAATATAGCACAAAGATATTATGGACAACTTTAAGGTAATACATTTGAAAATATAAATAAAAGGAGTAAAATCCTTGGAAAACACAATTTGCCAAAACACAAGAAGAAAGAGAAAATCTGAACAGCCCTATATGTGTTTAAAAAATTTAAGTATAATTTAAAACTATCCCATTAAGAAAAATTCCAGGCTCAGATGGCTTCATTTATGATCTTTCCAAATATTTAAGGGATATAAATTTATCAATCTTATGCAAACTCTTCTAGAGAATGAAAAATGAAAGAATACCTTCCAACTCATTTTATGAGGCTAGCATAATCCTGAACACAATCTGATGAGGACATTAGGAGAAAGCAAAATTATAGGAGAATAGCCCTTATGAACATGGAATCAAAAATTCCAAACTAAGTGTTAGCATATAAAATCCAGACATATATTAAAAGGAGATATCTAATGACTAAGTAGAATTTATTCCCAAAATGAAAAATTGAATTAACATTTGAAAATGTAACTGATATAATTTACTACATTAAGTGAATAAAGGAGAAGAATCATGAATATCTCAATAAATGCAGAAAAAAATATTTGATAAAATCAACACACATTTTGATAAAAATGTTTAAAAGAAAGACTATTTAAATTAATAAGTGGTTTTGTCAAAGCAAGATCTATATACAAAAATCAATTATATTTCTATGTACAAGAAACCAAAATATTGAAAATAAAAAATTTGAATACATGTTCTGTAGGATTACAGATGAAATACCAAGACAAAACTCTAAAAAAAGATTTGCAAAATGTTGATAAAGAAAAAGGTAACATATTACTAAAGAAAATTAATGATCTAAAATCAAAATGGAATGATGTACTATATTCATGAACTGGAAGACTCAACAATGCAACACAGCAAATCTTCCCCAAATAGCCTTATAAATTCAGTGTAATGCAACACAATATCTCTGTGGCTCTTTTTCTACACCTTGTAAAACTAACACTAAACTAATTTAAAAATTTATATGGAAATGTAAAGGATCAAGAATCATCAAGACCAGAGGTCAGCAAACTTTTTTCTGTAAAAAGCCAGATGGTAATTATCTTAAGTTTTGTTGGCCAGACTTTCCCTGTCACAGCTACACAATTTGGCCATTGTAGTCAGAGAGCACTCAGATAATATGTAAATGGCAGGGAATGGCTGTATTCCCTTTCATTACACAAAGCTTTATTTTAAACTCAGCTATTTGGTCATAAACCACCCACAGTTTGTTGTCTCCCGGTCAAGACAATCTTGAAAACGAAGAACAACAGCAACAAAAAAAATTAGAGGACCTAAACTGCAGGATAGCCACACATGTAAAATTACAGTATGGGGACAGCCTTGTATTATGCAAAATAGGTCAATGGAATAAAAGTCCACAAAAACCCTACACGTATATGGACCCCTGCTTCATGAAAAAGGTAGCATTATAGAGCCCATAGGCAACATTTTCCCCTTAATTAATCCAACCTAAATAAGTAAAATGTTTTAAAATGTTGCCTCCAAGCCTAACTGTATGAAGAACAAAAAGTCTCCAGTGGCTGTGTGACTGAAGATGCGGTTTCTGTGGTTAGGTTACAGTAAATAGTAAAGCCTGAAAATGATTTAGCCACATTCCCCCAAGGAAAGAATCAATGTAGCTCTCCTCAGCAGCCAAATCATAGCACTGGCTCAAAAGCAGCAACATTTTGTGGTGACTAATATGATGCTTCCATGTGCATGTGATATTAAAGTCTTGTCTGCCTTCTATGTACATGTTTGAATGTTACAGACTCTATTCAAGTCGTTGGTGCATCGCCAGGCATGTTTTACATGCAGATGATGTGTTAGGATATTGGTTCAGCTATTTTAGCAAACCAAATTAAATATAACCTAAACAAAATATGACATTTATTTCTCCCATGCTGTAAAGTCTGGGTGGCTCAATAAGGACCTTGATACGTTCAAGGTCCTCTTGTCTTGTTGTTCTGTTATTCCCTAGGGCATCTCTCTCAAACTTTAATGTGCATGTGACTCACCCAGGATTCTTGTTCAAATGTGGATTCAATTTCAGTAGGTCTGAAAGCAGGGTCTGAGCATCCACATTTCTAACAAGTTCTCCAGTGATGCTGATGGTACCCACACATCACAACCACACATCTAAATTCTGTCCAACTGAAAAGTATATTAGTTTCCTATGGCTGCTGTAACAAGCAGTCAAAAACTTTCTGGCTTAAAAATACAAACATTTCTTCTATTATAGTTCTGAAGTCCAAAGTCCAAAATCAATATAATTGGGCCAAAATCAGTGTCAGCAGGGTCTCCCTTCCACTAGAGGCTCCAGAGGAGAAGCCATTCCCTGACCTTTTCCAATTTCTGTGGCTGCCAATATTCTTTGGCCCAACAGAAACCAGTCCTGCTGACTCCTTGATTTAAGATCTGTTAAGACTCATTTTGGACTTCTGACCTCCAGGACTGTAAGGGAATAAACTTAGACTGTTTTAAGTCATTGAGTTTGTGGTAATTTGTTACAGCAGCAATATGAAAATAATACAGCAGTAGAACCCAGCTACCAGCTTGAGGTTTGTGAACAGATCAGCCTAGGCAGTAGCTGAAACAGGATCTCAAGGCAGAGTCAAAGTAGAAGCTTATGTTCGTGAACAGGGCATAAGCACTCCTATCTAGGGAGAATCCAAGCAGTCAGTGGCAGCCCTGGCCTGTGGCTCACATGTTCAGCAACAGGACTGAGTCTGTAGCAATGCAGGACTGGGCAAACGGATTGAGTGAAAGCGGAGGGAAGTCAGAAGAGAAAAAATCAAGCCCAATGGTCAGCAAAGGGGATGGAGAAAAGAGGGGATGAAAAGGATTCAAATCAGACTGGTTTCAGACTAATAGGGAGAAAGATTTGAGAACTCTTACAGTAGGTCTTATCTCAAAGTTGGTCTGGAACTTGAGATAGGGTCTGGGTCTACAGATGAGAATATCAATAGCCCTAACTAAGAAAGGCAGCTTACCATGTAAGATTGATGCTGGCAAGCTATTTTAAGAGTTCAAGATCCATATCTGCAAAAAATATAAAAATTAGCCAGGCATGGTGGCATATTCCTGTAGTTCTAGGTACTAGGGAAACTGAGGTGGGAAGATTACTTGAGCTGGGGAGTTCAAGGAGGCAGTGAGCCATGATTATACCACTGCACTGCAGCCTGGACAACAGAGTGAGACCCTGTTAAGAGATAACAGGGTATCAAGATTTATGTTTATCATAAATCTTGGGGTTAGGAATTATAAGTAATCTGTAAAGATCATTTTCCTTGACTTAAGAGTACTGGTGTTTTTTGTCCTAAATTTGGAATTTAGGAAATATGTTATTCCTGAAAGTTCTTCAGAAAATGTAACAAGTCACCTAATTTATAGTATTTTGTTATAGTAGTCTGTCCAGAGCAAATGTCACACTTAGGGGTTGTATTTCTGACTATGATGTTATTATGAGAAAACCACTGGCCCTTTCTCTAGAATTGGTTTGGAATTCTTACAGCTTTGCCACTTGATTCTTACTCCTTATGTCCCTTTGATTTTTGATTTGGGCACAATGATTGCTCTCTGATTATGACATCTTAATTTCTATGGCAAGGAACTTGACTATATCAAGTTCCTTTCAGATTGGGAGATACTCCTACCTTCCATTGTACCTCAGTTTTGGTTCCTCATAAATTCAAATATATGTCACATAGTCGATATTTTAAATAAGGCCACTCCACATTGGTGAAATTTTATGAAGTCATTTTTACTGTATGAAACTTTTCCTTAGATGACAGTAAATCTGGACACTTTAGTGCTTGCTCAGATCACGTTTTATTTCTGTTGGAGGTAGGGCATAGTCTACGTTCTGCAAAGCTGCCCTGTCTCTCCTCCTATTGATGGCACAGCAGGGAGAGCAGAACACTGGTTACTGTAAGGCTTAAAATAGAGACAGATCTTGATGCTGAGAGCGCTATGCTAGTGACCCAGTAAACCAGCACTTACAGGATCCAGGCCATGCATTTATGAACAGGAAGACTTAGGCCCAGAGGTACTTTCATTATAAATTCATGCAAATTTAATCTACCTAGTAGAAATCAACATTAAAAGTTCAAAATTATATAATACATTCAGATAAGGTTGTTGGTGAGAACACTTTATGCCATACAAAATAACTCTTCAAAGGGTTTTTATTTCATACCAGGGTTTCTTCTACATTCAAGGGAATTATAGTACTTAAATCCTCCATTAGGTTGCTATTGATTATGACCAAGCAAATTCCATTCTGGTATTGCCTTTTAAGCTTTTTTGCTATGCAGACAAATTGTGCAATTAAAGAAAATTATGTTTAAGGGTTGTGTGTAATTTAAACATAGATAAGGTATTTTGAAAAAAATTAAGCAAGTTTTATTAAATTAGGAAAATATTTTTAAATACAGGGTGTGATACAGCAGTTTGATGATGATGATGATATTTGTTAGATATTTTCCCGCTATTCCATTGTGGAAGATGTCTTGTGAATAATTAAAAGAGCTTGTCTTCAATATTCATTTTAAGATATAAGATGAAGAAATTACTTGTAACATTTCTCTTCTAAGGTTTTTCATGCCCTTTATTAGTGGGATATTTACTTTCCTCATGGGCTTTGGAAGGAGTTGTGTGATTGTTAGACTGATTTTTATCTAACTCTATCTATAGTATTTTCCATGAATAATAACTAGGACAAACTGAATGTAGTTTTTAAAGATTTTTAAAGTGGGAATTGCTTCCAAGGCAGCAATTTTTATGTGAAGACTGAACTTGGTGCTGGTTTTGATGTGTGAGCACCGTCAGTGTCACTGGAGCATCACTGGAGAGCTTGTTGGAAATGTAGGCCTTACTCACAGACTTACTGAATCTGAGCCTGCATTTGAACAAGAATCCTGGGTGAGTCACATGCACATTAAAGTTTGAGGGTACAACCCTCAAAAAAGATAGGACAATGTTGTCTACTCTTACCATTTGTAGTCAAGATTATCTGGGAGAGAAAAATTACAAAGAAACATAACGAAACTTAAGAGTGATAGATATTTTCAATGTCTTGATTCTGATGACAGTTTCATGGGTGTATATACATAAATCAAACCTTATAAAATTGTACACTTCAATTTTACTTCAATAAACCAAGCAGTTGGGGGTTGAGGGAAGAGAAGGAGGCCACCATAGTAACTGACCATCGTTATTGTCAGATAATCTTTGACCATAAGGTAAAAACTTTGCTTCTGTAGATTGATTAAATAGAAAAGTTGACAGATATTTATCCTGTGAAATGTCACAATATTATTTGCTTCAGACAAATAATTTAGGAAATATTAGATTGCACACAGACATCTTTCTCTAATACAAGATTTCTCAGAGTCCCTAATATTTTTTACTCAGTGAAACTCAGTAAAAGAAGAAAGTAGTTCATAGCATTTCTTTAATATATTTGACCATATGGTTCCTCTTTTTAAAGAATATTTAAAATAACTACTGATTTGCAGGTCACACCTTGGGAAATAACGGATAGACCGGTCAGTTACTGTTAAGTATGAAAGACTCAATTCTGAACAAGTTATTAGGTTGGTGCAAAAGTAATTGTGGTGTTTTGCTATTGTTCGTACACAGTTTATTTCTATTTATGTGTCTTAGTCTATTTCTGCCACTATAACAGAATACCTGAGCCTAGGTAACTTACCTGAGCCTAGGTAATTTACAATGAAGAGAAATGTAATGGCTCACAGCTCTGGAGGCTGGGGAGTCCAATATCAAGGTGCCAGCATCACATGGTAAGGGCTTTCTTATTGTGCCATCACATGTCAAAAGGCAAAAAATGAGAGAGAGCAAAAAGGGGACTAAATGTGCCCTTTTATAGTGAACTCACTCCCATGATAACAGCATTAATCCATTTATGAAAGTGGAGGCCTCATGGCCTAATCACCTCTCAACTGTCCCACCTCATAATACTATTACAATGGCAATTAAATTTCAAGAGTTTTGGAGGGTACAAACATTCAAACCATAGCAATATGCTATTTATCATTTTTGCTTTAAAGAGTTGATTCTATTCGAAGGGTATTTAAGTAATAAAACTATTTGTATTTATTTACATAGTTACCTTTTTTTGATGCTCATCATTTCTTTGTTTACATAGAAATTTACATCTGGCATCATTTTTGTTCTACCCAGAAAACTTGATGAATTCTGTTCGCTTTTATATGCCTCAAAAACTTTTTCTTCCACATTTATTTCTGAAAGATATTTTTAGTGAGTAAAGACTTCTAGGTTTAGAGCTTTTCTTTCAATGCTTTAAAGATGTTCTTCCACTATCGTCTATTTTGAATTGTTTCTGTTAAGAAATGTTCTGTCATTGTTCTCTTTATTTCTTCATACCTAGTATTCTTTTTCTCTGGTTGCTTTTAAGTTTTTCTTTTTATCATTAGTTTTAAGCCATTTGGTTATAATGTGCCCTCAAGTGGTTTCTTCACATTTCTTGTGCTTGGGATTCTTTGGACTTCTTGTAACTGCGAGTTTGTAGTTTTCACAAATTTGGAAGATTTTTGATTACTTCATCTTGATATATTTGTTCTGTTCCTGCTGCTTCTCCTCTCCTTTAGAGACTATAATAAAATGAATATTGTGACTTTAAAGGTGTATCACAGCTCCCTGATGCTCTCCTTATTTTAAATTCTTTAGTTTCTTTTCTCTCTGTGTTTCATTTTTGGATAGTTTATGTTGCTGTGCATTCAAGTTCCTCAGTCTTTTGCAACATCTGATTCATTCTCAATCCCATCAGGTTGTTTTTTTAAATTCTTAGACATGGTAATTTTAATCTCTGAAAGTTTGAGATGAGGCTTTTTGTATCTCCCACTGCTGTACTTATTATGTTCAATCATTTCTCTGGCTTCGTGAATGTGTGTGTGTGTGTGTGTGTGTGTGTGTGTGTGTGTGTGTGTATAAAATTATTTTAATGTTCTATTAATTTTTTAATCTGTGTCATTTCTAGGACAGTTTTGATTCATTTCATATTCTTCTTACTGTGTGTCTTTTTTTTACTTTTACTATTTTGAGTACTGGACATTTTTGTATTTTTGTAAATCTTCTTGAACTTTTTTTTGGATATGGCTAAGTTACTTGGAGATAGCTTGACCCTATCATGTCTTGCTTTTAAGCTCTGTTGGATAGAATCAATCTAGTGTTAATTTTATTCTCCCACTATTGTAGAAAAATTATTCTGATTGCTCTATCCAGTGTCCCAAATAATGAAGTTTTCCATTATGATTGTTGGTAACAAGCTTGATTCCTGCCCGTATATGAGCTAGATATTATTCCTTTCAAAAGGTGGCTCTTTCCATAGCTTTGGGTGGTGTTCTTACATGCATGCATTCCTTATTACTCAACTAAGTAATCAAGAGAGACTGTCTAAAGATCTCCCGGGCTTGCTTTCTTTCTGTGCAGCTCACTTTATGTTACTCTTCCCTGTAAGCAATACTCCCAGCCTTCTATTGTCAACTCGGGGAGGCCATCAAGCTCCACCTAAGTTTCTCTCCCTCTCCTTGCACTGTAGCCTGAAAACCCTCTCCAGCCTGTTATCTGGGTCAATTACAGAGCTTTTTTCATTTGTTTTACATCTCTTAGAGAGCCTTTCTTCATTGTTTGATGTCCAATGTCTTGTGTTTTTTCTTTTTCTTGTTTTTGGTTTCTGTTATTGTTTGTTTCTTATATTTTTGTCATCGTTGTTTCAGGCAGGAAGGTAAACCAGACTCTGTTAGTCTGCTGGTTATTGAGGAATATACTGCCAGTCTATCTGAGCTTCTTTATATGTAAGACATATGCTCACACACTGGGCACAGACTATCAATTAAGTAAAAAACCTTCAACCTACAGATTTTGTTTCCTCATTTTTCAGGAAAGCCATAAAAGATGAATAAGGCCTAGCCTTTCTCTTTATCCTGTAAGTATTCAAGCCCACCCTGGTTTGATGCTGACTTGTTTATGACACATCAAAGTAAATTTTAGCTCTGAAACATGGGGAAAACTGACTGTCCTGATCTGGGTAATATTTTCCCTCTGCATATCCCTGAATTTTCTAGGTCCTATTTTCCTGCTATACAGAGCAGATTTCTGAAGGTGAGCACAGAGTAAGCATCCTGAACCTTTTGCTGTGCTAACATACAAAACTGACCCCAAATAAATGTAGTAGACTGGAGCAAATGTCTACAAGAAATGTAAAACAGCTAGGCTTCCCCCTACAAAGCCATACAAAACTACAAGTTAAAAAGCAATTTAAATTTGGGGGAACAAGGATGCCTGGCCATTTTTAGGTTTAGCAATATGTAACTTTGGGTGATGCTGTTTGTTTTTTAGTTTTAAAAAATTTAAATAAATACATCCTGGAGATGTGTCCAAACCATTCCGGGCTTTCATTGCCCCCTCTCTTCAGTTTTCCCCCCTGATATTTTCCCGGGTAAGCATATGCTTAGATCCCTCAAGCACAGTGATAATTTCTCCTGACCAGCAGAGCCAGTCATTATTTATTATACTTTGCTCTCCCTCCTTCTCACTCTCCTGGTGGGAACATTGCAGTGGCTGCTGGCTAGAAAATTAGCCCAGGGAGCTTCTTCAGTTTGTCTCTTTTCTCATTATACTAGTAAAAAATTTAACTGTGACATTCTCTAGTCCTGCATATATGTGCGTGTGTGAGTGAGTGAGAGAGAGAGAGAGTGTGTGTGTGTGTGTGTGTGTGTGTGTGTGTATCCACATACGTTGGAAGCATACTGTAGGGGCTAATAGTGAGTAATTTAATGGTGCTTTCTTACACATTTTACTCTCTTTCTTTCTCTAGAGTGGCTGCAGAAGCACAGTGTGCTCATGTATTGCTGCTCCACATTAGGAGCCAAGCTTGTGGGTTTATGTGTCATCTCACTGTTTCTGCTGGCTTGTTTTCTGGCTGGATGTGATATCATTTCATCCATTGTCAGGGGGCTGCCCCAGATACCTGGGATGCTCCAGAGATGCGACATTTGCTTGCCATGTGATAGCAAAGGCTTCTGTTTATTTCTGTGGCTGCTCCCTCCGCAACCCTCTGTGGGATCCCTGGATAGCTGAGCTGATGGGGAAGCTGAAAACCACACAACCTCACCGAGGCTTTAAAAATTTTTGCTTATGGGTGATTTTAAGTATGCACCAGGCAACTGTGAACTATAATTTACAAGAAATACTTTATTTTTTAAAGTCTGTTCTGGATCACACTTCCGTGGTTCCATGAGCTTTTAACTAATGGCACTGTTAGTCCCACACAGCTTAGCTCTGGAAGGGTGACTAACAGTCATTACCGTAGGCTGAAAGCAGGGGCCATACTTCATACCTTCCTCTGCATCTCAGCAGCATCTAGCTTGGTACTAGGCACTCTGAAACTACTTGAGTGATTGACTTAAGACAAAATAACCTATTTTCTTAGGATAAAAATTTTGATTTAGACCAAAGACATTGGCCTTTTTCTTTTGTAATGGTCTGCTGCTTAAAGAGTTCAGAAGTTTTTAGGTGAGGGTGATGGGGAAAAAAGTTAATCCAAAAGGATCTGTCGATATCTGCAAATGCTATAATCTATCAGTTTCAATTAAAAAGAGAAGGTGCCATGTATGCAAAGTTGGGGGAGAAAAGGTAAGGTAATGATGAAAGAAATACAGAAAATAATAGTTTCACAATTTGGTTTTCTGTGTTTTATTTGACAGAAAATGATTCTTTACGTGGTATTTGATCAACAGAAGGGGAAGAGACATACATTGATTTTTGGAAGAGGTGTTGCCAGTAGTGAACAAGGCATAAGGATGTGAGATTAGTTCAACGTTGGGAGGAAGCGCATCATTTTTTCCATTGCACCTTAGTAATCTATTTAATTGACTATCTGACTATTTAGCTTTCTAAGGGTTTCAAGTTGTTTTTAACAAGATTCTCTGTAATTAGGTCCAAGTGGTACAAGACAGTTACTGGTAGAGAAGCTATATTTTATATTTGTATCTCATTAATGAGGCTTCAGATTAACATCACCAGTTCATTTCTGGGAAGAATGTCACTATGGACAGTAAAACCCTCGTTTTCAGCTTTTCAGGCAAAGCACGTGTAACCCTTAACTTAGTCTAAAGCAGTGTCTTCCATGGGAGTCATGTGTGAACACTGGTCCTGTCTCCGGCTGGCCTTGTGCCTGCAAATGGGAAGCAAACCTTTGTCTGACTGATTCCAGGGAACATGGTGGTACATCTCAAGGAGTGGGAGGCATGAAACTGATCAAAAGAGCATTTGCTGACTGTGTCTCTCATATTCCATCTACTCTGGGAGAAGTCATGTCACCCCACGGTGTGTGATGCTGTTCCAAACCATTTGCAAGAAATAATCTAAATGTCAAGTTGTGGGTATCATGGGGCACTGCACATGTTGAGACAAACCAGAGCGTGAGAAAATTTAGAGTGAAGTTGGTTTTGAAGGCTGTGCAAGAAAAAAGAAGCCTTGTCATCTAGCACCCAGGAAATGCAGAGAGCCAAAAGAACGTTTGCTTGAATCATCTCACAATCCAATTCATAAAGAGCAGAGTTGCTACTCTAAGTATTTATATATTTCTTCAAAATCAATTAAGTGCATTCATTCAAGAGGCATTTCCAGAGTGTCTCCTATGATCCAGACACCATTCTGGGCATGATGGCTGTAGTAACAACCAAAACAGAGGTCCAGCTCTCACCAAGTCTATCTTCTCGAGGAGAACAACAGATGGTATACAAACTAAAGAATGTATTTCCTCTCAGTGGTGACAAGTGCTGTGGAGAAAAATAAAGCCTGGTAAAAATAAAGTAGAGTGAATGGGCAGTGTGCTGTTTTATACAGGGGCTTAGGAGAGGCCTCTAAAAGGGTGACATTGAAGAGAATGAATTCCTTTAAATCCCAATTTCCAATCCTTCCTCACCATCATGGCCTTTTTCTGAATTATCACACTTTTCCTTGTCTGTGCAATCAAAGCTGTGTCAATTTAGACATTTCTGTCAAATTCATAACGGACTACATGGCTAAGGATCAGTTCAGCTGAAATTCTCAAGAACTCAACTGGAGGTTGGTTAAAAAAAAATCCTCTCCTCTCATTCCCCTTTGCTCTCCAGGCAACAAAGCATAAGCTGTAGTTTATCCAAATAACCCAGGAACCAACAAAGAAAAGGAATTCTAACATCCTTTTCTAATGGAGGAACATTGTAAGTGCTAAGTTTTGATGAAAGAAGACCCCTAGAAAGAGCACAGGAACCACAGTCAGATTTAAATCTTGGTTTCTCTACTTACCAGCTGAGTGAATTTTGAATTAACTACTTAACTTCCCTCTGCCTCAGATGCAGAGGATGATAAATGTGCTTAACTCGATGGGATCTGCTAAGGATTAGATGAGATCTCTACATACAGCTCTTAGCGTGGCTCCTGGAACGTGACTTGCATTCAATGCTTGAAATGAGTATTATCGTGATTATTGTTAACGGTACCATGTTTTGGCACAGCCAAGAGCCACATGCTCAATGAATATGTGTAAAGAATTTCCGACCAGCATGACTCTTTACCCTATTTCATTTATTCATTCATGTAATCATGCATTCATTCAAGGAATAGTGTTGAATGGTAGGCCTGTTGCCTAACACTATGCCACAGTCTGTGGAGAGTAAAGAATATGTTTTTTTACTTGTTGAGAGAACTGAAGCCTCAGAGAAGACTGGATCTAGATGACCTTTAAAGTCCCTTGCAAGTTGGGTTGCCTGTGATTCTAAGGCATTTTACTCACCATCCAATAGAGAGGTGGAAGCTCTAGGAAGTGCTATGATCTGTACAGGGCCCCAAGGATTTCAGTGCAGGCCGAGAAATGCCTCCCGGGGCTTCAGCCAGGAGCAGGAATAGTAACTGGTTTATAGGATCTCTTTCCCTTTCCAATTCCTCACATACTAAAAACATAAGAATCCCTTGCCTTCGCATATTGTTTGGAGTTTGTCAGGTACTGTCACCTTTGTCATCTCAAGTGATCAGTTTCACTACAACTGGGTAGGAGAAGTGTCCTTATCTTGCAATGAGGAAACTGGGGCTCAGAGAATATAATGGAATTGTTCAAGATCCCATAGCAGCAGAGCTAGAATTCCTATAAACGAAGTGTAAGAGCTGGTATAAGCTCTAGGATTCTGCGAGGCAAACTGCTCCTGATGGTCAGAACGGTCCTCCTCCACTAGAAGAGTCCCTCTCTTATATCTGCCTCCTTGGGGAGGCCAGCTACTGATGAAGGTAAGGAAGGGTCCCTCATCCTCCCATCACCTGCGCCAAACCAACCCTGACAGTTCAGTGTGAAGAGACGATAGCACAGTCCTCTGGCCCTTCCCTTCAGGCCACAGCTTGAAAGCACGCCTTCGCTATCAGGTTTCATGCTAGGTACCTCCCATTCCACACTGCCCACAAGAATATGGGATTTTCCTTGGCCATCCGTGGCAGATGTCCCAGAGACGCTGCGGCCTCTCCCTTCTTCCTCCCCAGCTCAAGTCCCGGCACTGTGGGCCGGTGTGGGTATCTGGCATGCGGACTGTAACTGCGGATGATCGCCTGGGTGACAATGCATACCTAGCAGCCCAGATGTCAGGCACTGCTGTTGCCTAAAGGCAGGAGGAAGAGTAAACAAAGCCCTTGCCCTCCTGCATTTTGGGCTGCCTCTCTGTTTGAATTGCAGTGGCAGCGCTTTGAGCGAGGAAAGGAGCCGGCTGGCTCCCGCAGCTCACAGGCGTGCTGCCCCCGCCTTTCTGATGACCACTGGGGTAATTCAAAGAGAAAGAGTAAAAACTCACCCCAAGGTATGGAGAGTGAAGACATTTCATACTGCAAGAGGTCTGAGCGTGTGTTCTGTGTTCTACGATACAGCCGACTTCCTAGCTCCACTCCTTTGCCAGCTTACCTACGCCCTGCTCACGTGACCCCAAATGGACTAGGCCCTCTTTCCTGAAGGGATTTTGCCGGGGACCTCACGCAGGACTCTCTTCTTTTATCATGTCACACTGCAGTTTGTCCCACTGTATCTTGCAAAAAGCTGATATTCCAATGATGTTATTAAAAAGTGGCACCTTTCGCGTGCTGTGAGAAAATCTTTCCAGTGGGGGCAAGGAGACAGCGATATGTTTTCCCCAAGGAGCTCACTTCAGCCGCGGCATTTGATGTATGGTGACATCTCCCTGTGCCCTGACATGCACACATGCACACACGCATGTGCGCACACACACACATACACGCACCCTCACAAACACATTTTCTAGCTGAGATGAATAAGGAAGTTAAGGGACTTGTTCAAGGCCACACAGAGGGGCAAGGAAGCCAAGTCATTTACACAGGGCACACAGCATGCCGCCCAGTGCTTTTGGTGCTTAGTCCTTCTCCCTGACCTCTAGTCATCCACCACCTCACCTCCTTTTCGGCTGAGTAAATGTGCAATGCACACTAGAAATGCCTCTGCAGTTCCGAATATCACTAAACAGTGGCTTTTAGCTAACAAGAGTGCTGTTAACTCTTACTCCCTGTGGGTGTTTCTCAATTCAGGGTTGTGTGTTTTTATTTTTGCTTTCTGGGAACTCAAATCCATGCTCAGCTCAGCATAATATCCAGACCTGTGTGCTAAGGAAAGCCTGGTCCGATAGTTACGAGGTCTTCATTTTAGCTCCAGCTCTACCTCTGACTGGCCATGGGGCCTTGAAGTTGGTGCCCAGCCTCTCCAAGGCCCAGCTTCATCAGAAGTCAGATACAATATAATGCCTTATCTACCAGCCTCACCAAGATATTATGAGAAACAAATGAGATTATAATCTCGAAAAGTTTTGAAATGACTAAAAAAAAGTGCGACTTTCTATCTAAAAGGATCATAAAATAGTGAAAAGCTAGTGGGCTGGGTTCAAAACCTGATTTCACTTCTAGGCTCTTGGGCAGGCTATTTAAGCCGCTTGAGTCTGTACAAAATGGGGAGATAAAATCTATTTGGCAGTGTTGTGAGAAAGATTAAGTGAGAGTATGTTTTAAGCCCCTAGCAGAACATCTGGCACAAGGGAGGTGACTATGGGGTATTAGTTCATTTCTTCTTAGTACCCCACACCCTACGCTTGCTGCACACAGACTCTGAGACCCTGGAAGGGAGTTACACATCTTATTCTTGAACATCCACCATCTGTAACTGTGCCTGCTACATTACTGGAACTCAATAAATATTGTGGCTATGAGTGAACATATAGATTAGGGACAAAAATTGAGAAAAACTCGTTTGGTTTGAAGAATCAGTTATGATATTTGACAGTGTCCATTCACCTGGCTTCATAATTGGGAACACAGGAGTGAATTTGCCAGTTGTACTCATACTGGAACAAAATTACGTGGTAATGTGTGCATTTAACTCATAGATTGGCTTAGGATGTTTCAAATCTAGCAGCAGTTTTCTTCACACAAAATAAATCTCACTTATCATCTGGCCCAACTCATCGCAGCAACAACTCGTTTCACAGCAGGAATTCAGATAGACAAGTGAACACTTGGGGGAAATTCCCTTGTGAAGTAACCACATGCCTAGTCAGAACTGTCTCATAATTTAAGAGCCAATTTAGAAATAACTGTCAAATTAGGCTGGCTAATTGTTCCAGTCTCCAGCAAGTCAATCACAAGTAGAGAGGAGGGACGGACCTCAAAATTGAAAGGAAGATATAAACAAATGAGACCCAATGGTGACCTGAGTGAAATTATATGTGGCAACATGAATCACAGGATGTTTTTACTAGGTCCGTTTCTATATTGCTTTCCCTGGCATTTTTGTAAAGTTGTTCTGGTTGGACTTGTTTTTCAGGGCGGTTGATTATACATGCATCCTTATTTTTAACAATACTCATAAAATTGTTAAATGTAATCCTTTCCAATAAATTTACCCCTAAAGTAGCTTCAAGTATCTTGAATTTTTTAAAAATGAAAACATTGTAGTAGGTGAGACCAGAGCCAAAGGGTTGACACAGAACATAGAAAACAGCAAAGGAGAAAATATCTTAAAGCTTTGAGAACTGATGTTTGAATATCTTCCTTCTTTTGCTCCCTAAGAAATTAATGAACAGACAACCCTGAAACTTCAAAGCAGTAACACCCTGCTTTGGGATTTGCAACCTCCATCTTGGTTGTTTAAAAATGAGCACACATGGAAATGATGCATCAGCATATCTTTTCAAGTTTTTTTTTTCCTGTTGAAAATTAATCAACAACCCTCCAGTTATTTATGGCTCAGTAAACGGGTAAGAAAAAAATAAGTTAGATCTGTCAAAAAACAAAACAAAAATATTTTTATCGCAATACTTAAGACATAGCCATTGTCAAAAATTATAACTGGGCAAGAAAAATGTGAGGAAAAAGCTCACCTCTGCAGTCATCATTCAGGACTACTTTGCAAAGATTAGAGTCTTTTGTTTTTCCTTCCTGAAAATGCCCACATCTACGTAAGATTATATGTGTATGTTCTTCATTCTCCCTTGCGTTTAGAGGATATGGTCAAATGTGAATGGCAGGGTCTGAGTTTCCCCTCTGTCTCTCTGTATATCATCAGATGGGCCATGTGCACAATGGTTACTTGATCAGATGTTGAAGCCAGATTGCTCAAGCATATAATTTGAATGACTCTGGGTAACTTACCTAATGTAGCTATGTCTCTCCTTCATCATCCATAATATGGAATGATAATAATGCTACCTTGTGAGCTTTTATGAGGATTAAGTGAGTTAATACAGCAAAGTGACCCAGCTCTGGTTCAGTAATTCCTGAATAAATGGTAGCTATTACCATAGCCAGATCTGGTCACTCCAAAGCTCCGAGTTACTCTCTTTATTCTGATTGCACATATTCTCAGCTTTGTGTCACCTCTGATTCAACACACACATATAATTTAATGTACTATAAGAACTAAGGTTATGCATTTTCTCCTGAGCCGCTCTTTCCTCCAAAGCACAAGTACTTCAAAGACTGTAACAATCATTCCCGAAAGCTTTCTGAATTTAGAGTGAACTCAATCACTTTTTCATTTGGTATCTCTCATGTGCTCTAGATGTATGGCCTATTTCTGACCAATGAGTTTATATCTGCACTACACTACATTTTAGGAATCTTCTAGCACAAAAAGAAAGACTTGGCTTCAGAAAGGATCATGACTGGCCAGTTGATCCGTTAAATTATATGCCAAATACTGAGGAAATAACAAGGAGGAGAAAATTACATTCACACTTCTTTATTGATGCCATTAACAGTGTTTTGTCATCCAGCTGATGAAGCGGTGCCATCTCCCCAAAAGCATCACATCACAAGACTACCTGGAGCCTCATACAACCCCTCACCCCTGTGTCCCAGCAACTCCCTCTGCTCCTAGGCGGGGGGAGGCAAAGGAGGACCAGAGGTGGATTCTGTGAGGATGTGCTAGTTTAGTGGAAGCCAAAGGATTGCGCCCCATCCATAAGAATCTCCCTGTGTGTAAAAGTCGCTTCCTGTATCAAAGTCATCAGCGCCTCAGAGCTGTGGTGAGCTCCTGCTGCCCCCTTCCACCACTTCTATGGAGGTCAGAGGACCCTTCTTTGAGTCAGGATGCAGCTCAACCCAGTCAGTCACCCGCCTTTCATTGTATGGCGGGTCTTAGCCTGGCTGCTGAGACCTTACCAAGAACAGTCCTCACCTCCTTTCTGTCTTCTCCCTGTGCTTACTTAAACGAATGTCTTCTTTCTAATATTGGGCAGACTGTGGAGCAGACAGAACTCTCCTCCCATCTCTCACCCTCTCCCAATTATATTCCCCAGTCTGAAACTCATTTCTCTCTCTCTCTTTCTCTCCCTTCTTCTCCATCTCCTTCCTTCTCAGTTTCTCTCCAGGATTTCATTTTGTTTCAACAATGAATGGTTGTCTAAATGGAGAATGTCATATTGAATTCAGTCAACCTCTGTTTAGGACTCATTGTATTCCAGATTAAAGTCCAAGTCCACCCAGCCTTTGAAGACCTGAGCTGTGCTGTGTGTCAGTCTCCAGCCTCATCTCCTTCACTCTGTGGCTCACTGAATCCCAGCCACCAGGGCTTCCTTCATTCATAATAACAGCTCTCATTAGCCAGGCACGTCTAATCCTCACAACAACCCTATGAGGACAGAGCAGGTATCCCTGCTTCACACGTGAGAAAACTGAGGCACAGAGGGTAAGTGACACATGACTAGTAAGGGGCCCATCTAGGAT
Source organism: Cebus imitator (assembly GCF_001604975.1). Classification (NCBI taxonomy): domain Eukaryota; kingdom Metazoa; phylum Chordata; class Mammalia; order Primates; family Cebidae; genus Cebus; species Cebus imitator. The sequence continues at coordinate 431,270 of NW_016107481.1, read as the reverse complement.
TTATATCCAGGCTGTCCAGCTCCAGACCACCGCATGGAGCTGCCTGCCTCCAAGTCAAGCCTGCCAAGCTCTTCCCTGCCTGAGGGCTTTGGCACAGGCTGTACCTCTGTCTGTTAGACTCCTTTCCCAACCCCACTTCTGGGTAACATCTCTTCATCTTTTAGGTTTAAGCTGAGATGTTACCTCTTCAGAAAAACCTTTACAGACCTGCCACCACCAGTAGCAGCAGCGGAAATCACTGTCCATTGTTATTATTGATCATAGCCCTCTATTCCTTTCCCTGTGACTGCTGTTCTTACAACCTATTAACATAAATTATTATTTGTAAGTTTTGATATATTCATATTCTTTGTTCAAAAATATTTGCTGTGCTTTCCTACCAGGTCCATCTCTGTTGAGGGGCATGAAACTTCCCTACGCCCTTGACACCTGGTTTGGTCGTGTGACTTGCTTTGGGCAAGGAAATGTGCTCTGACAAGCAAAATGCTAGAGCCATCGTGTGGTGCTGCTCCTTTAGCCTTGGTCCAAAAGGGAGAGAGCCCCAGGCAGAGCCGTGATAGACCCAGCATGAGCGAGAAATAAATCTTTGTGGTAGTAAGTCTCTAGGCTTGGAAATTATTTGTTACTGCAGCATAACTTAGCCAAGGTTGACTGATCTGTGGGCCTGCTTAATATTTATCTCCCCATTAGACTGTGCATTTCATGAAGTCAAGGATTACATCTATTTTATTTTCTGTCCTTTACTCTGCATCTAGCAAAAGGCTTGGCACATTGAAGCACTCAACAAACGTTTGTTGAAGGAATAAATGTGTAATGGATATGAACATAAACCAGCACTGGAGGAATACCTTTTGGGATGTATTATTTACGATACTGAGTGAATAACATTGTAAAGTTAATCAGCTCTCACCTTCCACTCTGTTATGCACTACCCCTAGACTCACCTTACTCTATCTCCCAGCAGACACATAATTTTGACTTTGCTTTTAATTTGTATGCAGTTGCTATGTAAGGTTTAATTCCTAAGAGAAAATCCCTTTACAACTATTTAGTTTCCTTGGAAAAAAAGAATTCTGTTAAATATCTTCCTCCTAATGAAAAATAGCTGGTCCCCAAATGGTCAAGGGACTTAAAAGAACCTATGATGGCCTTGAGGCTGTTTGCTTTCCATTCAAGCAAGCTGAAATAAAATACACATATTATGGGAAGATATTACCAAACACATTTTGAAAATATAAGGAAATTCACTGGCTTTCTCTAAAGCAGAAGCTATTTTTTCCTGTATTTAAACTATCCCTAATTTCTACAGGTGGCTACACAGGCAATTTTTTGCCCCATAAAGGATTTTGCTAAAGGCCCTAAGTAGTAGAGGACATATGAACAGAAGAATTACATTCTCCTTTGAAGACGGTCTAAGTGATCTGTCCCTTTTGCCATATATCATAAAAGCCGTTTGTCCTAGAGGCTTCCAGTATAAACCTTGTCTCTGAAGATGAGAGTAGGGACTATGTCTTGTTTATATTTGTGTCCCGAGTACATAGCCTATTGCCTGGCATGTGATGGAGACTCAGTCAATGTTTACTTGAAGACTTGGGGCCCCTTTTTATTTGCATTTATTTCAGAAAACTTGGAATGAAATGGAGGCTGTGGATGGTATACCAGCATGCAACCACTCTTCCTCCTCTGAACCCTTCTCATAGTCAGGACCTGGCTTCCAGCTTCCAGTTATTTGGATCCTGATGGTCAAACAGTATGGGTGTCAATCAGGAGTAGGCGAGAGACAAAAGAGAACCACATTCTAGTGCTGGCTCTGTGCTGCCCTTACGTGAGCCTGACCCAGCTCCCTTCCCAACCTTGTGGCCCAAATGATCCTTGAGATCTCCTGTAACTGACATGCTGTGCATTTTCTTTGAAACACTCCAGATTTGGAAGAACTTTTTCCATCACCATTGTTTCAATTAGCTGGGTAATTTTTCCTGAATACAAGCATATTCCTAATTAGACAGTGTCTAGGTTCATACAACGATTAACCCCCAAGTGGAGTAATTGCTCTAGAATGAACACTGCATAACTGTTTTTAAGCTCACCCTTCCTTCTCATTGGCACCCCTCTGGTTACAAGAGAGGAACTATCTGCTCTGGGCTTGCCACTTCCTTCTTGACTTCTGAATGGCAAAGGCATGCAGAAGAATGTGTTCCCCCATTCATCTTCCCAACTGGCTCCTAGTTGCATGGGTGTCACTATAACCTGCTATTAGGCCAGTCTCCTGACTTATGACATAGCAGCTCTGTGGATTCATTGATAATCTCCCCTCTGCACCTATAGGCCTTCCATAGGTCACAGAGGGCCAAACCTATACCATCCCTCAAAAAGGGGCCAGGAAATCTGTCGGTTTGTTTTTAGTCTTCCCAGGATAGCAGCATTTGGGTTGCACAAACTTAACTGCTTTTGTCTATTTCCAGAATTTATGATGACTGCTAAACATAATGCACAGTCAACCACAGACGTCTGAAACAAGCTACATTTAATACAGCACAAACAGAGCAAGTAGTGAGAAGTGACTCTTACCAAATTTGTTACAGTGATTCATAGATATTTAAATTTGAGTATGTTTTTACAGTTTGATATAATTGTCTTATTTTAAATAACTGGCAACACACATACGCACTGTACTTTTTTCCTTTCCTTTCTTCCCACCTCCCTGCTAAACATTTCCTGGCATGCTGACAGTTCCGAGGCACTCAGCAACAGGATAGTATGCAATAATGCATTACCTTGGACCTAGTCACAAGGACCTGATATCAGATATTTGGCATTTGGAGTAGAAAATATGGACTAGCAGCAGGGATTAGGGCCCAGGTCTGCATTTCAGATTGAAGGCCTGGTGCAGGGATGAATGAGAGGCTTGTCAGCTGGTGAGGGAGGTACTAGTAAACCAACAGTGTGGCTGAGAATTCCTCCGCAGAGGCAGGGCTGTTATATGCAAATTCTTGCTCAGCCATTAATTCTTAAGGGAGCCAGGTACACACTCACTAGCTGTGTACCTGGTTCCCTTAGGCCTCAGTCTCTTCAGCTGTAAAATGGAGATATACCTATCTCACATTGCTTGGACCACAATAAAGCATGGGAAGCATCTCGCATAGTCCCTGGCACACAGTAGCATGATAAACACTGGAAATTATTACTGTGGAATTATGAACAACTCTGAATATGAATACGTTCAGTCCTGCTGCCAGCCAAATGTGCAATTTTGAAAAATGTACCCATCGCTCAAAACCCTTTGATGCAAGTAAAAAAATAAAATAAATAAATATACAAATCTACAATGCCAATCAACCTTCATGGCAACTGTCTAGAGCCAGAGAATGCACGGGTCCAGAGTCTGCATGCCTGGAAACCGCAGACTTGAACAGATTTTTAGCAATGGTTGTGCCTCTTCATTTTCTGCTATGCAATTAATGCAGAGGCTGTTCTGTTAGCCCCTCTCAGTGGCATGAAAGAAGCCTGTTAGGTAAAATTTGTGGTTCCAGGATACCTTCTTTGATAAGAAGGGTGTTTCGTTTGGTGAGGGAAAGAGCACTAGATTGAAGTAAATGAGTGTGTGCTTCCTTTTTTCTGCTCTTTCCCCATTTTCACTCACAATATTGTTAACTATGTGAAATGGGACTACAGAGGAGATCATGTACAACCTTGAAGAAGAAAAGTAGTCCCAAAGGGAAGCCTAAGACCTCGTATGGGTGGGGTGGGTGGGTGAATGCATGGAAAAGAAAGATTACCCACTTTACCAGTAGAGACCACAGAGGCTGAGCAGGGTCTAATACCACAAGAGACATTCTCTCTTTAGTACCAGCTGAAGGAACTTCCTTCTTGGTTTCTTCTCTGGGCTTATGCTCATTTTTCAAGAGCCCAAGGCCTTAAAGGAGCAGGGAGTGGGAAGTGAGTTGAGCTGACTGACTGCCTTCTGTTGTAGAGATCTTGGAATGGAAAGTGGCTGGGGTACCATGTTACTCAGTGTCACTCTGAAAATGGCATTATACTACTTGCTTCAAGTACCCAAGGAAGTTGTTAAGAGCACCAGTGATGACGCCAGCAGAACTTGAGAAGGATCAGCTCTGGCTTTCCAACCTTGAGCAAGCCAGCTGAATGCCCCTACCTATAAAATGAGGGGACTAGAGTCAATTAACCGAGGTACTCTTGGCTCTGGCAAGACACTGTAATGTTTCAATTCTGGCCCACCACTTAGGAAGCAAGTGCCCTTGATGAGTCAGACAAAATTAGTGTGCACAAGAGCTGCTTCTGTCCTGGGCATGTGGGGAAGTGTGCTTTCCATTCCCCTTGCATTTGGGCAGGGCCACCTGACTAGTTCTGAGAACAAAATATCATGCCTCTTCTGGGTTATGAGAATTTGTTGATATGAGACTCTCCCTCTGCTTATTAATCAAGAAAGCCCTTTGTCCTGTGTAGTATCACTCCAGGATATTGATAGCTATGCCAATCTCATTGCTAAATCACTGCCTGGAAGAGAGTTGCCCCTGAGAGCCCCTTAGACCACAGTAGATTTTTTAAAGTGAGACAACGTATAACTCTGTTTTGTTAGCCTCTAAAATATTGAACCTCAGCTTCTGTTTTTTTTAACCTGGAGTTATTAATATAACTTGCTTTATATGATTCTTATAAGGATTAAATGATATAATATATGTAAAGGGCTTATAACAAAGTTTGGCACATAGTAAATACTCAATATGCATTTAACCTTCATTATTCTTCTCCTTTGCCCCTGCGATTCTATTATATTTTGCTTATTAGATGTTATCCTAAACCATCTGTATTATTTCCACTGCTATAAAGATACCCAAGACTGGGTAATTTATAAACAAAGGAATTTTAACTGACTCACAATTCCTCATGTCTTGGGAGGCCTCAGGAAACTTACAGTCATGATGGAAGGGGAAGCAAGCACCTTCTTCACAAGGTGGCAGGAGAGAGTGAGCTTGTGAAGAAGAAACCCAAACACTTGCAATAAAACCATATCTTGTGAGAACTCACTATCATGAGAACAGCATGGGAGAAACCACCACCATGATCCAATTATTTCCCTTCCTTCACACATGGAAATTATAGTTTGAGATGAGATTTGGGTGGGGAACACAGAGCCAAACCATAGCATTCTGCCCCAGCCCCTCCCAAATCTCATGTTTTTTCACATTGCAAAGCCAATCATGCCTTCCCAATGGTCCTCCAAAGTCTTGACTCATTCCAGCATTAACTCAAAAGTCCACAGTCCAAAGTCTCATCTGAGACAAGACAAGTCCCTTCTGCTTATAAGCCTGTAGAATCAAAAGCAAGTTAGCTATTTCCTAGATACAATGGAGATATTGGGTAAATGCTCCCATTCTAAATGGGAGAAATTGGCCAAAACAAAGGGGCTACAGGCCCCATGCCAGCCCAAAATCCAGAAGGGCAGTCATTATTACATCTTAATGCTCCTAAATAATCTCCTTTGACTCCATGTTTCACATCCAGGTCATGCTGATACAAGGGACGGGCTGATACAGTCTTGGGCAGCCCTGCCCCTGTGGCTTTGCTTTGCAGGGTATAGCCCTCCTCCCATCTGCTTTCACAGGCTGGCATTGAGTGTCTGTGGCTTTTCCAGGTGCACAGTGCAAGCTATCAGTGGATCTATCCTTCTGGGGTCTGGAGGATGGTGAGCTTCTTCTCACAGTTCCACTAGGCAGTGCCCCAGTAGGGACTCTGCATGGGGGCTCCAACTCCACATTTCCCTTCTGCACTCCTCTAGCTGAATTTCTTCATGAGGGTGCCACCGCTGCAGCAAACATCTGCCTGGACATCCAGGCATTTCCATACATACTCTGAAATCTAGGCAGAGGTTCCCAAACCTCAATTCTTGATTTCTATGCACCCGCAGGCCAAACACCATGTGGAAGTTGCCATGGTTGGGGCTTTCACCCTCTGAAACAATAGTCCAAGCTGTACTTTGGCCCCTTTTAGCCACAACTGGAGCTGAAGTGGCTGGGACACAAAATGTCATGTCTCGAGGCTGCACAAAGCAGTGGAGACCCTTGGCCCAGCCCATGAAACCATTTTCCCTCCTAGATCTCCAGGCCTGTGATTGGAGGTGCTGTGGCCAAGATCTCCGTCATGCCCTTGAGACATTTTCTCCAATGTCTTCGTAATTAACATTAGGCTTCTTGTCACTTATGCAAATTTCTGTAGCTTGCTTGAATTGCTATTTAGAAAATGGATTTTTCGAGCCAGGCACGGTGGCTCACACCTGTAATCCGAGCACTTTGGGAGGCCGAAGTGGATGGATCACCTGAGGCCAGGAGTTCAAGAAAATGGATTTTTCTTTTCTATTGCATTGTCAGGTTACAAGTTTTCCAAACTTTTATGCTCTGTTTCCCTTTTAAACATGAGTTCCAATTTCAAACCATCTCTTTTGAGTACATAAAACTGAATGTTTTCAGAATAATCCAGGTTACATCTTGAATGTTTTGCTGCTTAGAAATTTCTTCTGCCAGATACCCTAAATCATCTCTCTCAGGTTCAAAATTCCATAGGTATCTAGGGCAGGGTCAAAATGCCACAAGTCTCTTATCTAAAGCATAGCATGAGTGATCTTTATTGTAATTCCTAATAAGTTCCTCATCTTTATCTAAGACCACCTCAGCCTAGATTTCATTGTTCACATCACTATCAGCACTTTGGTCAAAACCGTTCAACAAATCTTTAGGAAGCTCCAAACTTTTGCACATCTTCTCATCTTCTTTGGAACCTTCCATACTGTTCCAACCTCTGCCCATTATTCAGTTCCAAAGTCACTTCCACATTTTCAAGTATCTTTCTAACAGTACCCCACTCCTGGTACCAATTTATTATATTAGTCCATTTCTACACTGCTACAAAGAACTTCCCTGAGACTGAGTAATTTATAAAGGAAAGTTTAATTGACTCAGAGTTCCACATAGCTGGGGAGGCTTCAGAAAACTTACAATCTTCTTCACTAGCATCAACTTAGTGTAAGCTGCCATTATCTCTTATCTAGACTGTTTGAGGTAACCTTCTCTCTGGCCTCCTGGGATCTAATCTAGCCCTAGATTAGATTAATGGAAGGAGAAGCAGACCCCTTCTTCACAAGGGGTTCTCATCCTACTATGCAGGAGAGAGAGAGTATATGAAGGAGGAACTGCCAAACACTTATAAAACCATCAGATCTCATGAGAAGTCACTCACTACCATAAGAACAGAATAGGGGAAACCGTCCCTGTGATTCAATCGACTCCTTTCCTCCGCAGGTGGGGATTACAGGCCCCACCCTCAACACCTGGGGATTACTATATGATAATGAGATTTGGGTGTGAACACAGAGCCAAACCATATAAACTGGTATCTTGATTCCAGACTTCCAGCCTCCAGAGTTGTGAGAAAACAAATTTTCTGTTGTTTAAGTCACCCAGTCTGTGGTACTTGTTATGGCAACCTAAGCAAACTAAGACACTGGTCCTTTCTTTAAATTTTTTTTGCCATCTTATCCTTAAATAATGTATTTATTTTATTTTGAACTCAAAGGGTACATGTGCATCTTTGTTACATGGATGTATTGCGTAATTGTGAGGTTTGGGCTTCTAGTGTACTCATATCCCAAATAGTGACCATTATACCCAATAGGTAATTTTCCAACCTTCATCCTCCCTCCCAACTTGCCCTTTTTTGAGTTCCCAGAAGACCAGCCCCTTTTGCAAGCTTCCACAGTGCTCCTACTTCTCCAAGCTAGCAACAATTACGTTGAATGTGAATTGTGCATTCAGTTGTTAATATTCTCTACCAGACTTAGAGTCACTTAAGAGCCTTAGATTGCATATTTTCCCTCTAAACACTCCCATATTTAAGAATTATAAGTGAATGTTCCACAGACACTTGTTGAATGAATGAAGAGTGAGTGCTGCCTCTTTCTTTCAGCCTAATAAAACACTGGGTGGGACCGAGAGTGTGTGCACAACCCAGAGTGAGATACCTGTGCTCCTTGAGTTGTTCTCAAAGATGGTGGCCTTGCAAACAGTAAGTCACTGAAAAAGACAGGAGAAAGTAAACTGAGTGAGAAAGAAAGATCTTGGCATCTGGCAAAGTCAATGTGTGATTAACAAAAGAATTGCTCTGTGGTTGATTGGAGAAATGGAGTTATTCCTAATTGTCTGCTATGAAAGAGCCTATCTGTGGAGACAATGGAGTAAAAAAATATTTTTATTTCTGGGCCAATATTTTGGTCTGAAAAAATATATTCAGGACAAAATGTTATATTAATGCATTTGAGTACCTATGATTTATATAGCCCTAATAAAACACATTAAATTTTAATAAGATTTTACATTTTTATTATTTCAAAGCATTTTACTTTTATTATTTTGCAGCAGCCCTCAAAAGTAGACAGGCAAGTACAGGGGTGGCAGCCACCAATCACATTGTCTGCCCAGCACTCTTTGACCTCTTTGGGGACTTGTTCTCTCTTAAATTAAAGAATTTCCCTAGCACCCAATCTTAAGATTTGAGGGAGTTTCGCAAACATAGAACTTCATCACCCTGGCCACAAAATGGCACATAATACAAGATAAGCCAGCCAAAGCTTTTCTGCAGGATGGCTCCCAAAGGAGCTAAGAAAAGAGAGCAATTTCTGTCTGGTGGTAGAGTTGGAATCAAGAGGCACTGGATTTGCCTGTGGTCATGTATCTCATCTCATGCGGAACTCCACTTGGAGAAAAGGAAGCCAATACATTGAGAGAAGTCAAGGCAAGCAATGTCTTGAAGATCCAGCTCTCTTTTGGTTGTAAGCTATAGAAACTCAACTTTAAACAGCTTAGGAAAATAAGAAAGTTCATTGGCTTATTTTACAACCTGTGGTAAAGTTTTTGGTATAATTAAGTTTTAGAAACAACTAAAACTGTTAGGAATGTCTATTTCCCAGATGTAACTACTGAGGCTCAGAGAAGTAAAATGTGTTATTCAAGTTAGAAAAGAGAAAATGGAAATTACAGTTTCTGAACACTTACTCTATGCCAGGCAATAAATTTTATGCTTTATACATTTTCTTATAACTAAGTGTCATTTTCTGCATTGTACACCGGAAATGGAAGTCACATAGCTAATACTGGCAGAGCTGGGACTTGAACTCAAGCTTGTCTGGCCCCAAAGGCTATGATTTAATCCTGTGCCACAATGTCTATGTGTACCTGCTTAATAAGTAACAAAGCCAGATATCTTCAGTGTTGAGCAAGTCTTCTTTCCACCATATTATCCTGCCTGTTCTCAAATCTTTGAGGCAAAAGTCTAGAAGGAGATTCATAATTTACCTATGTGTTAAGACATATTATCTAATCCTCATCCTTTTTTTTTTTATAATAGAATATTACATTTTGTTCTTCTGTAATCAGTCTTTATCTGTCTAAATACTTTCCTGACTAACATGACTACATGTCACATTCTTGGGTGAGGGATTGGCTGCAAGAGGTGTTGACTCTCGAATGGAAACCAAACTTGCCATTCCTGTATGCTGTCAAATATGATAAAAATGTAACATCACTAAAAACCTGATTTGGCACTTTGGCCAAGCCTTCAGCAGAAGTGCTGTGAGACCACATGTTCCCTGAGAATGTCTTCTAGTGTAAACAAACCACCAAGAAGGGAAGAATGAAGACTGAAAGACAGCTCCAAGGGGAAAGACAGACAAACATGAAGAACAGAAGTAACAATGTGAAGAGGAATGGCCAAAAGAGGGTGTGATCAAAGCAGTAAGTAAAATAAACAGAGGATATGGGTGTGAAGAATGGGCATCTGGAACAAAGGAGGAGCTGAACAAAACCAGGGATGACTCTAAAGAAGAGGAGAAGCGAGCAGGCAGAAGAGTCCAAGAATAGTGAAATATGGAGTCAATCACTGATACTCACCAACAGAGAAGAGAATCCTAAAGAGAAGACAATGACCAAATTATTTGCATACTGCTTTGGAATGCAACTTTCCCTTGGAGAAGAAGGTTCTGGGAAAGCTGATAGACACTCCAATGTGCTTCATTGCACTTGCATTTCCCAGCACACAGGGCCAGGTGGAGGCAAGAAGTGGGGTACACTTCACAGAATTACTTCTGATACAATCCAGTGACTCCACAAAGTTGATAAAGAATTTGCAGAAAACTTATCACACACTCTATAAAGAGGGTAAACAAAATATTTCTCAAGTAGGTTATGAATGAGTAAATAAAAATGGAAGAAAATGGAAAATAATACCTAAGTAAACAAAATTAAAACCATGAAAGAAAAGAAAAGGAAATATGAAGAGATATTTAGCAACTGAAGGTGAACTTTATAAGTGAGAATTGAAACCAAACCCTTTTGGGCTATAAAAGTCTAAAAACAGGAAAGCTCCATGAACTGGAATTGGGCCCCACAAAAAGATAGGGGCAGACCAGGGAGAACCCCAAAGTCACCATTAAGAATTTTAATGCATACTAAGATGAGCAGAAAACTATTATTAATCCTAGGCGAAGGGAGGAATAATTAGATGAAGGGTTAACATAATCAAATTTGCATTTTGAAGATTGCTCTAGTTAGAATGTGGGGAATGCATTGGAAGAAGGCTAGATTAGATCCCAGGAGACCAGAGAGAAGGTTACTTCAAACAGTCTAGATAAGAGATAATGGCAGCTTACACTAAGTTGATGCTAGTGAAAAAGGAGGGAAGTGGGAAGATTTGAGAAATAATTTAAGCAATGAAATAAGCAAGGCTTCACAAGGCATTAGACATGGAGAGTGAGAGAGAAGAAGGTGGCAAAGATGAAAGATCAATAAAACTTTATTAGAATAGTTTTGGTATCCTATATTAATCAGAACTCTAGGTTGCAATGGACAGAGTCCACCTTAAACTTGCTTAGACAAAGAAGAAAACACATTTGTTTCTTTAAGTGAAAAGTCCAGAGGCAGACTTAAATTCAAGTGCCACTTGATCCGGGGTTCAAATAATGTTACAGGATCACATCTTTTGCTAGATCTTTTCTCTGCTCCTCTCCACATCAGCTTCATTCTCAGAACCCCCATGTAGTGGCAAAGTGGCTGTTCAGTAGTTCCATCTCGATAAGTTCAAACAAAGAGAAAGGTTCTCTTCACAGGAGATCCCACATACCCCTGGATCAACAGGAAAAGTGTTGCAGAGGAGAGGATGGGAGTCTTTACTCAAAGGGAATTCAGGGTACCACCATTAAAGCAAGGAGAAACAGATGCTGGTGGCCAAAAAACAATGGCTACTCATGACACATTTCCAGTAAAGCCATAGCAGTCTAGACAGATGCTTCCCTCTTTGAAATCACAAATTAAGTTATAAACATGCACACGTTCTGTTGACGAAAAGCTGATACAGTTTACACCCAGATCAGTGCATCACACAATACCAGACTACTTAACGTTTTCAAACTTTTTGGCATCATGAAATTATTGGTGGATTTAATCACTTGCTTGGAACCAAAATATAATCTTGTAATCTATTTGTTACTCTGAATAAGTAAAATCTTTTGTGTGGTAGACACACCTGATAGCAATAACTTGAGCATACCCTGAGAATGATCCTGTATTGCAATCATACCTGAATGCTTGTTCTGAGCTAGGGAATCCAGAAGTGGCCAATTCAGAGATTAGTTTCTTGTCTATGAGGAACATCCGAGCCCCACTCCCATCCCATGAAATACAGGAGATCAAGGCCCTGAGATTGGGGTTGAATGAGTGTCGCCACGTGGAAGGTGTCAGGGAAAGCATGCTAAGTGAAAATGCTGCGTGAACTGCATACCTTTTGCAAATAGTTGTGGTTCTCCTGCAGCCTGCTGCCACTGAACTATATGTAAGACAGGTCTCCCGTCCAGTCTAATGCACTGGACTCTCTCCTCTGTCTCTAAACCCCCAATAAAACCGCACGTCTTATTTGCTGGCTCTGCATCTCTTCTTCAGACTCATGAGCCTGGTGCCATTTCCACTGACGTTGATGAAGGTTTGGCACAACATCTAGGAAATGATTTTGAGGCATCACTTTATTCTTGGTAAGAAATAGTTAAGTTATATAAACAAAACAAATGCAAGGTATGTTTGCTCCCTAAAATATTTGGTAGTTGTAGTGTGGGACTATGTAGGCAAAAAATCTGAGAGCAAAGGATTCATATAGTAAGTCAGCAGACATGTTTTAGATCATAGCTAAGTTGTTGATTACTTATGGCTGTTGATTCCTTACAGATTACAGGTTGGTTGCAGACAACAGATAACAACCCTTGGTTACTTCAAACGCACATTTTCATTGCATAGTGATAGCAGAGCCAGCTGCCTGGCTTACATCTTGCTTTTGACACTCACTCACTGGTTATGTGACCAAAAGCAGGTAATTTAACCTCTCTCTGCTTTAGCTTCCTTATCTGTAAAATGGAAATAACAGTAGTACGGTTAGCAATGGTTATGATGAGGATGAAATGAATTTACTTACTGTAAAGTGCCTACAGCAATGCCTGGTACATAATAGCTGCTATATATGTACATGTTCAATAAGTTTCAGAGTTTTTTTTAACCTTTCTGAACCTCAATTTTCTGATCCACAAAATAAACATCATACTACCTGCAACTTCCCAGGATTGTTCTGTGTTTTAAATGAGATAATTGTACATGAAGCTCCTCATACAGATTTTTCCACAAAGCAGTCAATAAACATGGTCTCCTTTCCCCTTTCAAACCCTGGAAAACTCTTTATATTAATAAGCATTCAAATGGATCTAAGCCTCATCCCTGCCTAGCTATTCTCTACCTCTGCACCCTTCAATATTTCTTTATGGCCCTCCTACTAGATGATAAACCCCAGAGGCAAGTGGCATGCTTGAATTGTGCACAGTGAGCACGATGGATATACACACCAATAGGCACATGCAGATGCTCAATAAACAGTTGCTAAACAAATGCATGATTGTTCAAGGCTTCATTTCAATGCACTTCGTCCACTTATTAGTTGTCCTCAGATACTTTAAGACAGATTCGGCAAAATGAACAACTCATTTTTTTCTTTCTGTGTAACAATTCTATCTATATAAAAATAACTGAGCAGGGCTGTAATCAGCTGTCACTTCATATAGACGTGTGCAAGCACAAAGCCCTGTGTGATGGGCATAGTTCTTGAGTTGTGCTGTGTTACAGTCTGTCAGATGGAATATGTTGGGGAAGAAAAAGTCCATAACTTTGAAAGTACAAGTAGGTATTTTGCAGATAAAAAATAAGGGATTTGAGAGATGTATATTTAACAAACAAACAACTGTTTGCTTCCAAAGTTTTAACTTAAGATAGGCCTGATATTAGTCCAAAACACTGTAATAGAAGAAACTTCAGGGTGTTTCTCATCATTTGGATCCTCTTCCATTATTTCTATTGTCCTGGGGAATAAATTTCAGTATTTGATCAAATAATGGCAGATTCCATGCTATCCCATTCTGGTATCCCCAGTTTATCTATAATGATTTTCCTCTTGTCAGCTCATTTCTTAAACCTTTGTTGAATCTGGTTTCAATGGTACTATAAACAATCATCATTGCATTGTAAAACTGGAAACTCTCCACTAAAATAGTGTTTTGATCTGGGTTGCCATAGTAATAAGTGTATGCTCCCCTCTTTGGAGGCCTTGTTATATGAAGTATCTGTGATTTGCTCAGAACGGCCCCAGTTCATCTGTCAAAATGGGTTTTTCCTTTTTTAAAATAATGATCTAGAAAATCCCACAGTGGCCACAAATATTTTACAACCATAACGAGGAACATTGGAGTAGTCAAGCTTTATAAATCTATGCCATTATTACATTAGAATAAATCATGTTTCTTAGGTATATTACACAGGCTTGTGTAAGCCTAATTTCAGATCTGCTGTTCAACAAGGGTGCGGTCGTTTATTATGAAAAGAGAATTATTAAGTGTGACTTCAAAAATGCATCATATGTCAGTTCATGTAGAGGGACCCTGGAGCAAAAAAATGGAAATTACTTGTTATTTCTATCAAAATACTGCAAATAGCTATTCAGGTTCAAACTTAGTTACAATTAGAATGTGACGAACATTTTTTGTAACAGCATGAAATTGTACATTCCATTCACGTTTGGGTTCAAATTATTCATTGGTAGGAGGGAATAAAATGAGAAATACAGCAAATTTATCAGTGTCACCATGAAAAAAATAATGATATACATTATTTAAAATAAAAATATTCTAGTCAGTTACAATAATTTGAGACAAGAACTATGATATTGTTTCCTGCAGGAATGCGAGTAAACAAACACTATATCAACAAACCAGCAACAGAATCCACAAAGAGGTGTAAGATCATTTTTCATCTAAGACAAATGGTGAAGTTGGTTACTTTCTGTAAGTCACTACCAGCTACAGGGTTATTTTGTATACTGCTGGCTACTGCCTCATAATATCTGATGTGGGAATGTTAACAACATCAGTGGGCAAAAGAACAGGAAGAATCCATCTGTATTCAGTGAATTCTAATTAAAAAGTAATTACAGCACAATGAGGTTGCTGCCAGTTTTATTCCCTCTTCCCGACTGCAAACCACACACACGAAGTGTTAGTCTTCTGCTATTTGTATCCTGCTAAACAACCAGAAAGGCAGGCAGGAACCAGACCCACATTTCCTTCCATTTTTCAGGTGACTTAGTTTTAAACAACTGCAGCCCCAGAAGACATTCAAGGGCAAGAGGTGGTGCACATCTTCTGTTATAATTGACCTGGGCTTTGAGATTTCTCTGTCATGATGTATCCAGACTGTTGCATGATGGGAAGACCCTTGTTATTCCTCCACCAGCCGAGCCAAACGGACAAGATCAAGTAGGCCTGGGACTTGGGAAAAAAGGGAAGAAATATTGACAGATAAGTAACCATTCCAGGAAATGACAGGCAGCTGGAGCAGTGTGGGTACTCTCCAGATTCAAATGTAATCCTTTAACCTCATGCTCAAACTCTGTAATCTTTCAATGAGGTGGAAGAGAAAAAGGAAAAAAAGCAAATTGCTTAATCAAAGCCCTTAATGTGTGACCAGGATTGGTAACTAAGTCAGAGTGACAACCTGCAGGTATAAAAAGGCTTCATAAGATGGCCTCTGTACTAATGAAGTCGTATCTGCGGAACTGAAAATAAGGAAGACCAACCTGGCATTTCAGTTGGCATAGACACCTTTCTCTACCTGAAAACAGGCATACAAAACTGATTTCCTGATCAGGAATTTTTAACCACCACGTGGAAGGGCTACAGCCTCTATTCTTTCTGGTTGGCAAACTTCCCACTTCACCCACATTCTGTAAAATTGTCTTCATCTAATAGACAACATAACAGGTGTCAGTTTGGTTTCTGTTTCAAGAAGAAGAATAGACTCTGGCATAAATCATTTGCTGCTGAGGGCACTAAAAGATGTTGGTGTTCTTTCTCAGAAAGGAAGTGCTAACAAACTAAAGTGGCTGTCAATTCACATTAAAAATGGAAAGTAATAGCCCACTAGATTTATACAGCATCCTTTGAGGCAACCATCCATTTAATACTAAGAGTTTTTGTGTCAACTCTCAGAAATGGGGGAAGTGTGCATTAGTTACCCTGTCCTACAACAGGGTGTTCTGAGGCCCCAATGAGTGATTCATTATTACCATGATAGCAGTTATACAGCAAGAGCAGTCTTATCAAAAGCAATTTATTTCAGCCATTTTGCCAACCTTCTCCCCAATCCATTACCAATCTTCCACAAAATAAGCAACCATAAGTGCTTTATGCCAGTGTAACAATCTGGTCTGGTTTAGCCCATGGAAGAATAAGTCTATGAAGTTTACAGTTGTCCCCCATTGCCTCTTCTCTAGTTTTGTATCAGCTATCTATTGCTGTATAACAAATATCCCCAAAACTTGGCAGCTTAAAACAGTAAGAGTTTGTTATCTCACAGTGCCTGCATGTCACAAATCTGAGAATGGCTTACTTTGGTGGATCTGGTTCAGAGTGTCTTGTGAGACTGCATCACCTGAAAGTTACACTACATAATTACAAATCTGTAGTACATACTCTGGTAAAGCTAAGGTAACTTAAGTGACACAGCCCCTGTCTCATCAAAGCCACATATGCAAGGAACAACCTAGCAGGTACCCTGGGTTCACTGAATTCATTGCTCAACCAGCTTTCAATGTATCCATTTCTTTATTTTGTCTCTGACTGTCTGCTTTATAACCCCAGTATATATCAATCACTTTTCTCCTCCTCTGCCCCACAATGAGCAGACTTCTGAGGTTTTAACCCTATCTATTCTACTTCAGACTTTGACTAAGACTTTCTCCTTCCTGGTATAGCACCTCCTTGGACAGATGTCATTGGAGCATATCATCTTATAATGGCCTGTTTATGAGCTGGATTAATAGATTACTAATGAAAGAATCATATCCCATTCTTCTTTTTACCTCCAATGCCTAGTACAGTCTCTGGCATATAGAATGCCCTTAGTAAGCGTTTGAATTGAGTTGAATCATTGCTCTAGTCTTAGCTTGTCACAAACATCCTTTAACACTGAAGCACAGCCTTAACAGTGAGGAAATTTTTACTAGTATCCTAACTATGGATTGGTGAAGAAGTCATTCATTTCTTAAGTATTCAATTTGAGCACCTACTATTCAACTATTGAATGACTACTAGTATCAGTGCACTCTACATTAATTTTGCACCACAGGACATTTGATCCCATGACAGTTAGAATCTAGTTTATTCAATAGGTGCTTAGTAAAATGTTGGTGGCTGATAGAATAATGTATGATAGTTACCTTCAAATGTATAAAGGACTATCTCATAAGAAAGAAGCTAAACAGGCCCGATACGGTGGCTCACGCCTGTAATTCCAGCACTTTGGGAGGCCGAGGAGTGTGGATCACCTGAGGTCAGGAGTTCTAGACCAGCCTGGCCAACATGGTGAAACCACGTCTCTACTAAAAATACAAAAATTAGCCAGGCATGGTGGCAGGCACCTGTAATCACTTGAACCCAGAAGGTGGAGGTTGCAGTGAGCCAAGATTGCACCACTGCACTTCAAGCCTGGGTGACAGAGCAAGACTCCATCTCAAAAAAAAAAAAAAAAAAAAAAAAAAGAAAGAGACTAATCCGATATTTAGAGAACAGAATTGGGTTCCAGGAGTTACCGGGATATGAATTTCAACTTAATTTAAATAAGGACATTCTACTACAGGAGTTGTTGAACACTGGGGAGGAATAGCCTTGGGAAATAAGGAGCGTCCCAGCACTAAGAAGCTGGATGACCATCAGTTAGGAGATACTGTATTAACAATGATAACAGCAATAATAATAGAGACTGACATTGATAAAGTTCTTACTATATGCCAGGCATTGTACAACACTCTATAAGGAGGTACCACTACCATCATCATTTTGTAGATGAAGAAAGTGAGGCCCAAATATGTCCAGAAATCAAATACAGGTAGTCCAACTCCAAAGCCTGTGTGCTTAACACTTACTTTTCCAACTCTCTGATGAAAGAATCCTTCAGCATGTGGCAAGTAAGCAACATGTTCCTTTCTAACACTGAGATTTTTACAAGCTGTAATGCTCTCTATGGGCGCCTATGAAACTGGGACCCAGGGTTTGTAGTTCCATTGAATAATGGCAGAGATATGAAGAAAGCCCTACTGTAAATCTTCCCCTCTCCCCAGCTTCTCAGGAGAAGCACCAACAGACTGGCTTCTGCAAGTCTACCTACATGAGACCATGACTTTTTAAAGTAATACTAAAACCTTTGTTTAAACACAAAGCCTTGGGCATGATCATACTTTAAACTGGTGAAAGGTCAAGAAACCATATCACAGAAGGAAATGTTGAAAGAACTGAATCTGCTTTGGCTAAAAGACCAAAAAAAAAAAAAAAAAAGGAAAATATTTAAAGATTTGAAATATTTAAATATTTGAAGAATTGTCACTTAGAGAAAGAGGTAGACTTATTTTTGTTTTTGCCAAAGGCCCAATGGGAATCAACAGTGAACGTTGTCCCATGACTGCTTTCTGTACAACATTAAGAAAGAACTTCCCAGTAATTAGCACTGTCCAACAACGGAATGGACTTCCTAGGGATGTTGTGAGTACCCCTTTATTAGAAGACTTTGGCAGGGATACTGGAGAGAGATTCCTCTCCTTTTAAGAGCTTTTCAATCCTAAATCATATAGCTCTTTGGTTAGTAATCCATACCTTTGTACAGGCATTAATAGCTATATTTCTGTGATTTAAGAAATTTTATTTAAAAATACTAAAAACACAACATAAAGTAAAAATCATCCATAATTTCACTAAAGATTAATCAAGGAAAGGAGCAAAGGCTTCAGCCACTCTAATTCTCTCCTCCATTGTTCACAGCTTGCCTAAATTCAAGACAAAAGAAGTCAATTGCTAATATTAATGAGAATAAATAATTAATAATTAAGTAGGTGACATATATGTGTATGTGTATATACTTTTGTCCTAAATATATACATTTACATACATACACAAATACATTTTTAGAGTTGACATTAAAATCATGCCTTGAATTGCATTTCAGCCAACTTTAAAAATGGAAATTGGCTTTTAAAACTAAAATTTTATTTTTATTTCTTTCTTCACCTAAAGGCTTTAGCATTTGTTGAGAGTGTTTTCATTTTGGGGATTGTCTTATTTCCTTTGGCTTCAAAGTAAAATGAGGCAGAGTGTGTGTGCATGCAAGTGCACCTACCGTGGGGGAGGCCATGGTGCGTTTACCCCCAGGACACACAGGTGACCTGCAAGAGTGCTCCCAGAGCAGTTACTTGGTGTTTTTCCCTATAAGCCTGTTTGTCTTCCTTTATCTCAGAGATAACGGCGCTGTCCACTCATCTATGCAGGCCAAAAACATAAGAGTTTGCCTTAATTTATCTCTTTCCCTCACTCTCCACATCCAGCCCATCAGCAAGTCCTGCCTCCAAATGTATCCCAAATCTGACCACCTTGCTATCCTTACCCAAGCAATTGGCACCGCTACTTGGGATGCTCTTAGAGAGCCCCTGCCTCTACTCTTGTTCTCTATAATCCATCTGCACATAGCACCCAGAGGGACTTCTTTATTGAACATAAATTCAATCATGTCACTCCTTTGCTTAAAACTCTCTAGTTTTAGGAGACATTCAAACTCTTTACTCTGACCATAAAGCCTCATTGACCTGACCCTGCCTACTTTTTCTGTGGCCTCTCCTACACTGTCCCCAGCTCTTGGCCTTTAGTCTGGTCCTCATAGACACCACACTGGTGCCCACTATGGAGCCTCCACAGCAGTGGCATCCTCTGCCTGGAACATCGGCTCACCCCTAACTCTGCATGTCCATCTCCTTTGATTCAGAGCTAGCTTAGATATCCCCTCATGGACACGTCTCACCTGAGCCCTTCATCTGTCAAAGTTACTTTACATCTCATGGCCTTATTTTAATTCTCTGTGTAGCTCTCACATACTCTGATTTATTTCTATCTCTTGTGTTTCCCATTTTCTCTCTCTCTTAATTTCTTGTCTGTCTCCCAGACCAGAACACAAGATTACCTTGTTAACTGCTAAATCCTCAGCTCCTAGAACAAAGCCTTAAGTATCAAGAGTCCAATAAGTATCCAGAAAATATTTGTTGAAACAAAAGTGTAATTAATGGTTTTAGACAATGAAGTCCATTCCACTGATTTTTTCTTGTACCTAAGCTCTCCTGTTCATAACTGGATAATATTAGGCTTTTCATGCCATGATAATGAGACTAGCTCTGAGGTCTTGTAGCCTCTGAATGAAAAGCCCAACTCTTGGCGCACATTTGTGAACATGTGTGAAATCAAGCATGAAAAAGAAACCAAGACATCCTTACATGGTTCTAATTTGTGAAGATAACTGCTAAGAAACTAAAAAGGGTTGGAAGGAAACTTCAGGATCAGGCAATTCCTCATTTGCTCTCAACGCCATTAGCTCTCTGTGCATTAAAGTGTTGTCACTGATAGAGGCAGCCAGAGTCAGAAAACTTGGGTTCGACTTTTGTAAATTAACACTGTGAGTGCCTTATGTTCTTGTGGTGGTCATGACTTGTAATGGTCATGACCACCACACTGATTGACACCCGTTTAGAGGGATGAATTGATCCTTTTTCCCTGGAAGTCACTGTCCAGAATAAAACTCCAAAATAATTCTTATAATAATTCTTATTGAATGAAATCACCCAGTGAACGATTATTAAGTGTCTACTATATACACACAAATTCCAATTCTGTGAATGCCTAGCTGTATGTGTGTATATGTGTATATATATATATAATATATACATGTTATATATATACACACAATTGTATATATATTAATATACAGTCAGTGAAATGAATGTATGTGTATATATATATATACACACACACATATATATACACACACACTCATACATTCATTCCACTGACTGTATATAAATATATATACAATATATATATATTATATAATATGTATATATAATATACACATATTGTATATATGTTACATGTACATATTACATATTATTGTATATATAATTATATGCAACAATATATATTAATGTAGATGATTATATATTAAAATAATATGTAATTGTATATATTATGTGTATATAATAAATGCATATTATGTAATATATACACATATAACACATACTGTCTATATACAATATGTATAACCACTGTATGTATATGTATGCATGTATGTGTGTGTGTGTATACACATACAGTTGGGCATTCACAGAACTGGAATTCAATCCTGACCTCTCAGCTATTAAGTTTTCCCATCCACAATCATTGAGCAACGAGTAGAGTTATAATTCTCAGTGTAAATGACTCATTTTGCATGTTCTTGTGGACAGCAACCTCTGGAGTGTCTGGTCTATAGAGAATAACCCCAGGAAACCAATCACCTCCAAGAACAATGATGCTTAGGGACTTCCAGACAGACGAAGCTGAATACCAGGCCTCATGATGCTTGCTTCCCACAGGTGCCTTCCCCTAGTGGTCCCCTAGCCTTCTGCGGTGACATGATTTCTGTACCCACACTGCAGGTTGGTTTTCACTGCTAATCCGCTGGCACCACGTCTCACCCCTGGCAATCAAACAATGTCTGCTCTTACAGAGAAACCTTCACTTACATTTTCTTCTTAAACCAGGTCCACGGTTTTTTAAAAAAAAATAGGAGGAAGTGTTTTTAAAATATAACTTGCCAAATATTATTTTCTTTTCAATGCCTCTTCCTTTTGAGACTAAAGTAGTATCCTCTGTCAGACAGGGGAGGGGTGGAAGGGAGAAGAGAGTCCTGTGGGTCAGGTGCCTGGCACTGTGACAGGGCCTAAGGACAGGAAACCTACCTGTCCTTAGGGGTTGCGCCTTCCCAGGCCCACCACTCGCACAGTCTCCCAGAGAAGGCAGTGAGTGTAAACTACGTACAGAAGACAAGGATTCGAATGTTCTTATTGGTATTAACTTTATTCTGTATCAATGCATGCTCCACGTGGCCCTTTGACAGTTGGGTGAAACTGCATTTTTAAAAGTAGACATTTCCCACAATGTCAGTCAAAAGCCCATCACCTTACATACCACAGGGGAAAAAATAATCTCCTGTTCACAATTATGGAACCATCAGTGATCTCAAAGGCAGTTCATTCAAACACTGATGATAAGTCATAATAGTTTTAAAAATTAGTGACCATGCAGAGAGGATTTTAATGACAGGAAATGTCACTAAATGAGAGGATTTTAATTGGGCAACACAAATTATTCCTTAAGATTATTTTCACATGAATCATCAAGCTGTATTCACTAAAGCGTTTTAATAGAAAAGATCATACTTTTTACATCTCGTCTAAAATTTTAAGCTTTCATTGCCTAAAATAAAATGGCCAAGTTCTATACAGAACTGATTTTAAAGTAATGTAGTTCAACTAAGTGTGTTGTAGTTAGCATAAGGTACTTAGATGTAACCGTCTATTTTAAAAAACATTCTTTAAAAAGTCAATAATTCAACTGGCTCTTCTATTTTAAAGCTTTTTCTAATTTTTAATTTTTGTGGATACATAGGTGTATATATTTATGGATTACGTTAAATATTTTGATACAGGCCTACAATGCATAATAGTCACATCAGGGTAACAGGGCATCCATCACCTCAAGCAGTTACCCTTTCTTTGTGTTACAAACTATCCAATTATACCCTTTTAGTTATTTTTAAATGTTCAGTAAGTTATTGTTGACTGTAATCACCCTGTTGGGCTACTAAATACTACATATTATTCCTTTTATTAAACTATATTTTTGTGCCCATTAACAATCCCCATTTCCTCCATCCTCCACACTGTCCTTCACAGCCTCGGTAGCCATCAGGCTACTCTCTATTCTCCCTGAGTTCAGCTGTTTTATTTTTATTTTTTTGGCTCCCATAAATAAGTAAGAACATGCAAAGTTTCTTTTTCTGTGCCTGGCTCATTTTACTTAACACAACGGCCTCCAGTTCCATCCATGTTGTTGCAAATGACAAGATCGCATTCTTTTTTATGCCTCTATAGTACTCCACTGCGTATAAGTACCACATGTATCCATTCATCTGTTGATGAACACTTAACTTTCTTCCAAATCTTGGCTATTGTGAATAGTGCTACATCAAACACATGGGAATGCAGATATCTGTTTAACATATTGCTTTCTTTACTTATAGGTATATATCTAGCAGTGGAATTGCTGGATCATATGGTAGCTCTATTTTTAGTTTTTTGAGTAACCTCCAAACTGTTATCCAAAGTAGCTGCACTAATTTACATTCCTATCAACAGTATACGAGGATTCCCTGTTCACATCCTTGCCAGCATTTGTGATTGCCTGTCTTTGGATAAAAGCTATTTTAACTGGAGTAAGATAACATCCTATTGTAGTTTTGATTTGAATTTCTCTGATAATCCATGATGTTGAGAATCCTTTCACAGCACTTTCACAGCATTTTCACCTGTTTGCCATTCACGTCTTCTTGTGAGTAATGTCTATTCAGATCTTTTTCCCATTTAAAAAATCGGATTTCTAGATTTTTCCCTAGTGAGTTTGAGCTCCTTATATATTCTGGTTATTAATCCCTTGTCAGATGGAAACTTTGCAGATATTTTCTCCCATTCTTTGGATGGTCTCTTCACCTCGTTGATTGTTTCTTTTGCTGTGCAGAAGCTTTTAAACTTGATGTGATCCCATTTGTCTACTTTTGCTTTGGTTGCCTCTGCTTGACGGGTATTACTCAAGAAATCTTTGCCCACTCCAATGTCCTAGAGAGTTTCCTGGATGTTTTCTTTTAGTGGCTTCAGAGTTTGAGGTCTTAGACTTAAGTATTTAATCCATTTTGATTTGATTTTTGTATACAGCAAGATATAGGGGTCTAGTTTTATTTGTCTGCATATGGACGTCCAGTTTTCCCAGCACCATTTATTGAAGACACTGTCCTTTTCCCAGTGTATCTTTTTGCACCTTTGTTGAAAATGAGTTCACTGTAGATACATGGATTTGTTTCTGCATTCTCTAATCTGTTCTATTGGTCTATGTATCTGTTCTTATGCCAGTACCACACTGTTTTGGTTACTATAGCTGTAATATAATTTGAACTCAGGTAGTATGATGCCTCCAGTTTCATTCTTTTTGCTCAGGACAGCTTTGTGGTTCTATATCAGTTTCAGAATGTTTTTCTATTCCTGTGAAGAATGTCATTGGTATTTTGATAGAGATTGCATTGAATCTGTGCATTGCTTTTGGTAGTATGATCATTTTAATAATATTGAGTCTTCCAATCCGTAAACATGGAATATCCTTCCAGTTTTTGTGTCCCCTTCAATGTTTTACATCAATATTTTATAGTTTTCATTACAGAGGTCTTTCATTTCTTTGGAAAGTTTATTTTTACATGTTTTATTTTATTTATAGTACATGGGATTAATTTCTTGATTTTTTTTCAGATTGTTCACTGTTGACACATACAAATGCTACTGATTTTTGCATGCTGATTTTGTATACTTCAACTTTACTGAATGTGTTTATCAGTTCTCATAGTTTTTTTCTGGAAGCTTCAGGTTTTTCCAAATATAAGACTATGTGATCTATAAACAAGGATAATTTGACTTCTTCCTTTCCAATTTGCATGCCATTAGTTTCCTTCTCTTTTCTGATTGCTTCAGCTAGGACTTCCAGTACTATGCTTAATAACAGTGGTAAAAGTGGCCATTCTTATCTTATTCCAGATCTCAGAGGGAATTCTTTCAGTTTTTATCCATTTAGTATCATACTAGCTGTAGATCTATCATATATGGTTTTTATTGTGTTGAGGTGTTTTCCTTCTATGATCAGAGTGTTTAGGATTTTCTCATGAAGGGGTGTTAAATTTTATCAAATGTTTTCAGCATCAACTGAAATGATTATATGGTTTTTATCTTTCATTCTGTTGATATGATGTATCACATTAGTTGATTTGCATATGTTGAACCATCCTTGCATCCCTGGGATAAATCCCACTTGGTCATAATGAATAATCTTTCTAATGTGTTGTTTAATTCAGTTTTTTAGTCTTTTGTTGAGGATTTTTGCATCAGTTTTCCTCAGGGATACCGAACAGCAGCTTTTTTTTTTTTTTTTTGATGTGCCATTGTCTGCTTACATTATGCCATTCTTGCATTGCTATAAGCACTCGAGACTAGGTAATTTGTAAGAAAATAAGCTTAACTGGCGCACTGTTCTGCAGGCTGTTCGGGAAACACAGCTCTGGCATCTGCTACTTTGGAGGCCTCAGGAAGCTTTTACTCAGACTGAAGACAAAGTAGGGGCAGGCATATCACATAGCTAGGGCAGGAGCAAAAGGGAGTTGCGGAGGAGGTGCCACACACTTTTAAACAACCAGATCTTCTGAGAAGTCACTCGCTATTGTTAAGAAAGCACCAAGACATGAGTAATTTGCCCTCATGACCTAAACATTTCCCATCAGACCCCATCTCCAGCACTGAGGATTTCAATTCAACATGAGATTTGGGTGGGGACAACTGTACAAACCACAGCAACAGCTGTTTTGAATTCTCTGTATGAAAGGTCACATGTCTTTTTTTCTTCAGGATTGGTCCTTGGTCCCTGGTGCCCTATTTAGTTCATTTGGTGAGGTCATGATTTCCGGGATGGTGTTGATGCTTGTGGATATTTGTCACTATTGGGCATTGGAAAATTAGTTATTTATTGTATTCTTTGCAGTCTAGGCTTGTGTGTACCCATCCTTCTTGGAAAGGCTTTCTGAGTACTCAAAGGGACTTGGACATTATATTAGTCGGGGTTCTCTAGAGGGACAGAACTAATAGGATAGATGTATCTATAAAGGGAATTTTATTAAGGAGTCCTGACTTACACAATCACAAAGTGAAGTCCCACAATACTGAGGAGGAAGGAAGCCAGTTCAAGTCCCCAAACCTCACAGGTAGGGAAGCTGACAGTGCAGCCTTCAGTCTATGTCTGAAGGCCCAAGAGCCCCTGGCAAACCACTGGTGTAGGTCGAAGAGTCCAAAAGCTGAAGAGCTTGTAGACTGATATTCAAGGGCAGGAAGCAGCCAGCACAGGAGAAAAGATAAAGGCCAGAACACTCAGCAGGTCAAGTCCTTACACGTTCTTCTGCCTGCTTTAGGCTAGCTGTGCTGGACACTGATTAGATGCTGCCCACCCAGATTGAGGGTGGGTCTGCCTCTCCCAGGCCACTGACTCAAATGTTAATCTCCTTTGGCAGCACCCTCACAGACACACCCAGGAGCAATGCTTTGCATCCTTCAATCAAATTGACACTCAGTATTAAACATCATAGGCATTTTGATCCAAGTCTTGATTATTGCAGCCATATCTGCTTTAGGGCACCCCAAGCCCAGTAGTGCTATTGCTCTTGCATACTCATAGAGGTAACTTCTTGGTGGTCTTGGGTAAGGTCTGGAAGAATTCCCTGGAGTAACAGGCAGAGACTCTTGTTCTCTTCTCTTACTTATCCCTAAACAAGAAAAGTCCCTCTTTCTGCGCTGAGCTGCCTGGAGCTGGAGGAGGGTGAAACAAGCACCCTGCAGCCACCACCACTGGGATTGTGCTAGGTTAGTCCCAGAGCTAGCACAGCACTGAATCCTTCCCAAGATCCACATTGACCACTGCCTGGCTATTGCCTATGTTCACTCAAGGCCCAAGGGCTCTACAATCAGCAACAGCAAATCCAGCCAGGATTGTGTCCTTCTCTTTGGGAGAGTGAGCTCCCCTGCCTTGGGCAGGTCCAGGGATGCCACCCAGGAGCCAGGGCCTGGAGTTGGAAACCTCAGGAATCTACCTGGTGCTCTGTTCTACTGCAGCTGACCTGGCTGCAAGACAAAGTCCTTTCCACTCTTCCATTCCCTTTTCTCAAGCAAAGGAGTCTCCCTCAAAGGCCACCACCGTCCCTGGCCCGCAGTGAGAAGTACCTGGCTACCACCAGTGCTCACTCAAGGCCCAGTGGCTCTTCAGTCAGCTTGTGGTGAATGCTGTCAGGCCTGACTCTCTCTTCAGGGCCACAGGCTCCCCTCTGACCCATGGCAGATCCAGAAATGCCATCTAGGAGCCAAGGCCTGGAAACGGGGACTGTGGGAGTTTGCTTGGTGCTCCACCCCATGTGGCCAAGCTGGTACCAAAGCTACAAGACCAAGTCTACTTTACTCTTCCTCTCTTTTCCTCAAGGGGTGTCCCTCCACAGCCACCGCAGCTGAGAATGTGCTGGGTCACACCTGAAGCAGGTGCAGCTCAGTCTCATTCAATGCTCATGGCAAGTACTGCCTGGCTGCCACTGCTGGTTATTCAGGGCCCAAGGGTTCCATAGTCGGCCAGTGATGAATTCTGCCAGAACTGGGTCCTTCCCTTCAAGGCAACAGGTTCCCTTCTGGCCCAAGGACTGTCTAGAAATGTCATCCAGGAGGTTCCCACCACTGGGATGGGTGGTTCTGCTTTGACTAGGGCTGGTCTAAATGCTTCCTCCATGGGCATTGGCCAAGTTCTTCCCCACACTGCTTTCTACTGTGATGGGACAGCACTGAGTTCCAATACAAAGTCCCACAATCACTGCACTCTCCCTCCCTCAAACACACATTTTCTTTCCACACCACATGGCTGCTGCCAGGAATGAGGGAGGGGTGGTATAGGCGATTCAAGACTGTCTTTTCTATCCACTTCAATGCCTCTTTCCTCAATGTGATGTTAAAACTGGGTACTGTGGTTACTCACCTGATTTGGGGGTGTTTAGACAGAGTTTCACTGGTCTCCCCCAGTCTGGGTTGCGATCTCAGCTCACCACAGCCTCAACCTCCCAGATTCAAACAATCCTCCTGCCTCAGCCCCCAAAGTAGCTGGGATTACTGGCATGCACCACCATGCCTGACTAATTTTTGTATCTTTTTGTAGAGAAAGGGTTTCGCCATGATGCCTAGGCTGGTCTCAAACTTCTGGGTTCCAGCGATCCGCCCACCTTGGCCTCCCAAAGTGCTAGGACTACAGGCATGAGGCACCACACCCAGTCTTGTGAAGGTGCTTTTTTGTGTGGCTAGTTGTTCAATTTGGTGTTCCTGCAGGGTGGAAAATTGCTGGAGACTCCTATTTGACAATCTTGCTCTACCCCCCAGGCCATCTTCTATTTTTAAAAATAGTTTTGGGGTAAGAATCAAGCGCGAGGATTCTGCTGTCCACAGGAAAGGGATGGTGTTTGATTTTCATCAGATAAAATGCAGATGAGGGGAATAAGCTCAGTATCATTTCCTCCAACAGAAATTCATAGAAGCTGGTTTACAAAAGGAATCACTTCAAATTGCTCATTGGCTTTCACAAAACCCATCTGTTGCTCCCTAGTATTTTCCAGAGTATCCAGGAAAACATCTGGGTGGGACATGAGGAAAATGATCCCAGGACATCACTGAAGCCTTTACTTCTTGTTTGAGTCCAAGGCTGGCTTCCTTACAGTGTTCTCCAAGCCAGCTACAAAATGAAAGAAGTACAGAAAGAAAATAATGAACAAGGTACTGATTGAATGGAGTGGAAATAAACAATGCAAAATGTTTTTGAAACTAGAGGGAGGAAATAAGCCTTAAACAGGGTGTTTCTGTTGCAGTCAAACTTGCTTAAGGGTGTTAGCATTTAAATGGTCACACCTCAGTTTTGAACTTAACACTCCATTAAGCAGCTGAGTGAGCTCACACCTCTGTCTGTGGCACCTTTCACTCTTGTTGAAGCCCAAGGAAGGAGACGGGGAGGAGAGAGGAGGGTAAGGAAGAAGAGTAGCTACAAATGGAGCAATGATAAAGGTGACGGTCCTGGTTAAACCTGCTGTCCTGGTGCAATTAATTATTAGCATCTGCTTTCACTCCCCAGAGTGTCCTGTTTTGGATGATAAATTCCGTGGCGACTCAAATAAGGTATAGAATGCCGGAATGGTAGTGGCAAGGCAATTGTCATTTATATTTGTAAATAAAAATGGAAATAACATTTGTTCCTTGGAAGGCACACTTTGGTTTAGAAAATTCTGTGTCATTTCACATGCCAAGGCTAAGTGTTCATGACTGCCAGAGTAAAAATCAAAGAATTAAAGTATCTTAGAGCCTCAACAGGCTCTATTGTTGTAATTTTGAAAATGAGAAACTGAGGCTCAAAGAGGTTGACTTGCCTAAGGCCAAGTCAATGGGTAAGTTGGGAATAGGACCCAAGTCCCCTAAATGTAAATTATACATTTTTAACGTGTCAAAAATGTTAAGAAATGTAAGCAATGTTCTCAAGAATGGAGAATTAAAGTACAGCTGCTGTGATAAATTGTGCAGATGCCTTCACTAGGTCAGAGGGCTAGGAGGTCAGTGGGAGAGGTCGGGGGACACAGCACAAGCCTTGTCTCTTGAGGTGAAGTTTCTGATGTTCACTGATGATTTCATCTGATGATATCTGATATTCACTGATGATTTCAGCTGAATTCAGGTGACTGAGAATTTTCTCAGGATAAACAAAAGCCAGGAATCCAATTGCTTTCTGGACTTACAGTTTAATGGCTGAATAACCTTGGTCAAAGTTATTTAATGTCTTTAAAACTCTGATTTCCTCATCTATAAAAAGGGTATATAATTAATATTCCTCTCAGAGGACTGTTGCCAAGATTAAATAGGACAGTACATGCAAAGCACTTGGCCCGATGCATGGCACATAGCTGTGCGTTCAGTAAATGTTAGCTAGCATCGTCATCTCCATCATCTTCATTAGCAGCAGGAACAGCAGCATGTTTCCTTCCCCACTCCTAATCTGACCTGCTTTGGATAGTCAGCCGGTTTCCCAATGCCATTTCACCCTTTTTGCTTAAAGAATATTTTCCCTAAATCTCATTTAGTTCCTCATAGCTCATAGAGATAGATATTATAATTCCTTTTTTAACAGATAAGGAAACAGGCTCAGAGAGATTAAATGATTTGTTCAAGGTCACATAACCAGTAAGTGAAAGAAGCAGAATGCAAAACTAATTCTTCTTGTTTTTTTTTCAATCTGTCTGCCTCTGATGAGAAATTACAGGGCAGGGTGTGAGATAAGAGTAAAAGGAATAATGACAACTGGGAGTTGGCCCTGCCTAGCAGTGGGTGAGTTGGTAGGGAAGGTGACTGGGTGAGGAGCATTCTTTACTGCATTGTTCTGCAGATGTTGCCCATGTATAGTTGAGTTATTCTCTATATAATCAAGTGATGTGAGTTTAAATTCTGGAGGGAGCTTGGTCTCAGTCTTCAGAATCAAAAGCAATGTTATTTGTGTCCTCGACAGAAAACCTTGATAACACCCAAAGGAAGATCAAGTTGAGACAAAATCTCCAGTGTCCCTGGGGTCAGTACCTATACTGAAGATAGGACTCAACCAAATAAGGAGACTTGGACAGCGAGAAGTCCCTGGCGCACTCTGCTCCATTGAAACTCTTCACTTGGATGGAAACCAGGTCAGGGAATCAACTTCTCTGTGGTTCATATTTCTTTGTCATTTATTGAGATATTCAGGATTAATTGGTCACCATTATGACCCCAGCTGTGAAATGATCCTTTGTGCCATCACAATTAGTTGACTTGGAGTTATTTCTAATCACACAATTTGGACTTTCAGTGAGGAGCAAAGAAATTCTACCAAGAAAAATGAATTAGTAAACGCACAATCCAAATAGGGGCTAAACAAAGTGACAGAGATCCTTCTCTATTCAGAATAGATTGACCAAGAGTCCTCACACTCTCTGGGAACCCCCTTCCCACAGAGTTCTCTGGTTGTGGCTTCATATGACTGTGACTTCCATTAATTCAGCAATTATGAGGGCATGCTTTGAAGTCAAACTTGAGTTTGAAGTTTGTCCCCCCTACCCCTTACAACTTATAACATCATAAAGATAATTTAATTTCTCTAATTCATTATTTCCTCACATATAAAATGGTGATGGTAACACTAACCTCATAATGTACGTAACACACTTAGTTCTTCCTGGCATGTAATACATGCCCAGTAAGTGGCAGCCATCCTATTCTGCTAACATCCTTGCTGAGAAGTGGCAGAATACACCTCTTCATAATTCTCTCATTCCTTGTGCACCTCCCCCTTTGGGGTATAGCTACTGACTTAGCCCTTGGCACCTTGTAGCTTTAGAATTAGGTAAGCAGATAACATCCCCCCTCTTCCTATTACTCTGAAGCTCCTTTCCTTGACCCTATCCTGATAGTCGGTTGTATCAATTAAGTCTCGGAAACCGTTCATCAAATCTTCAAAGTATACCAAGCCAAGAGAAATGGCAAACATGTTCAATGAAAGAATTTAGGCCAAAAAATCTCCACTGGTTTTCAACATGAATAGACTCTAACATGATAGAACAGGTATAGGGAGAAGTGTAAGGTCCTTCATTTGCGTTCAAATGAATACCAGATGCAAGGGGGTCACGCTACTGTGAGGAAAAAACAAACAAACAAAAAACCATGGACTTTTTATCTGAAAGTAAACTCAGTTTCCTTCAAAATGTAATATTTCTACTGGAAGAATGGAAGTACATTTGCCTAATATGTAGACACCTGGCCCATAGCCTAGAATTTAGTCTGCCTGCTGTGGTTTGGATATGGCTAGTTTGACCCACCAAGTCTCATGTTAAAATGTGATCCACAGTGTTGGAGGTGCGGCCTGGTAGCAGGTGTTTGGATTGTGATGGCTGATCCCTCATGAATGGTTTGGTGCCATTCCTGCAGGAGTGAGTTGTCACTCTTAGTTCCCACAAGAACTGGTTGTTGAAAAAGAGCCTGGCACCTCCTCCTGTCTCTCTTTGTGTCCTGCCATGTGATCTGCACATACTGACTCCCCCTCACCTTCCACCATGAATTAAAGCAGCCTGAACCCCTTGCCAGAAGCAGATGCTGACACCATACTTCTTGTATAGCCTACAAAACCGTGAGCCAAATAAACTTCTTCATAAAGTACCCAGCCTCAGGTATTCCTCTATAGCAACACAAATCAGATGAAGACATTCTTTATTTGGTATCGTTTGATGAGGCAGACAACAGGATCTGGCACAAAGTGACATATTTTAGCCTTTTATTCCTCTTTCAAGAATGAAAGGAGATAATTTGTTTCATAGCACTAGGATTGTGCAAGCATTAGACGATTGAATATATGGTTGAGCCATTCTCTGTCAAGGAGACTCCAGTATCAGATGAATGTTTGTATCAGGTGCCATTAAGTTCTCTTTAAACCAGGAAGCATCTTCCTGGTAGTTTGTGCCATTTCATAGGGCCAAGAATCTTCTTATCAGAGCACACATTCAATCTTTTTATATAATTTCCAAGGAAAGTAATAAAATAGAAAAAAGGATACAGATTTAAGTTTCTTTGTAATTTTGAATATCAAGCTTTCCTGGATCTGACTATTCCTAATACCACAAGTTACTTCCCAAGAGGAGATATGAGCCGGCTTTTCTGGATGCTGCTCCCCTCTTAGTTATTTCCTCCTCTGGACATGTGTTCAGTGACTCCCGCCCTTTAGAATGTCCCACCATCCTTTCTCTACCAATCCATCATCTCCTTCAAAATCTGGCTCCAAGCTAGCCTCCTTCTAAGAAGTCTTCCTTGTTTTTCATATTCTAAGCTTCTCAAGGACTCTCTGTAGTATACCCACACTTGCTTACATATTGCTTGCAAATCATTCTCCAGTTGTTTCATGTTTCTGTGACTCTCCAAGTTAACTCTAAACTCCTAAAGGGCAGTGAATCTCTGCCAGTGGAAATGAAAAGGAGAGAAGCTCTGGATTTTCCTAATGATCATACAACACTGGGCACAAAGCAACCACTAGGGGCCTAGGACCCATCAAATGGCAGTGAAATTCCACTAGGATTAAAGTTAGACGGGGCAATCCAAGTTTTGGAAGATCAGAGACATCTATATTCTGTTCTTAGTAGTTCCACAGTCCTTCCAAATCACCAGGACTGCAGACATAAAAGTTTCATCTAGCCACTAGCTCTAGCTGAACATATCACAGGTTACTTAAAGTGCAATTTATTTTTAATAGAAAAATTGATTCTGGAATGAAACATGAAGTAGCCTCTTTTTTTCTTTTTCGGTAGTAGACTAACCTTTTAAAGAATAGCATTCTTGCCCTAGAGAGGGGCATAAAAGTTTAAAAGGTTATTTTCCACATTACATGTAACCCACATGCTCACCTTTCCTATCTCTTTGCTGGATCTGCGCACAGGGTGCCTGTGGCACTAACTCACTGAAAATATCGGCTCCATTAATGCATGATTTACTTCTCTTTACTTGGCAAAGTACAGACTTCATATTTCAAAGCAAATTCAAGCTTTTGTAATTCATTACCTACTCCATGAAATGTGATAGCATTAAATTTTCTCTCTTCAAAACTCAAAAGAGCAAAGCAAATGCTGAAGAGAAGTCTTCCCTGACCCACCCAGAGGAGTGGTTGCTCCCCGATGTGAGTTCCTATGACACTTTTAACGAATTTTTCTCATTAAACTTATCATAGTTGATCGCAACTATTTGTTTACATATCTGCCTCTCCAACTGCCAACTCCCAAAGAGCAGAAATCCTGTCCTATTCATCCCTTTGCAGCTTCATATTGTGGGTACTTTAAGGTGCAACCCAGATCTTTTTCAGAACAAGACTCCCATTCCCTCAGCTGCTGGAATTGCTGCCTGCTGTCAGCTCATAGCTGAGTCTCTTTATTGAAATTGCACATAGCTGAGGGCAAGTGCTATCTCTCCTCCAATGACTGGCCAATGCAAGAGTACAATGGCCCAGCACCACTACCTCAATTCAGGATGGTTCTGAAGGGCCATTCCAGCTCCAGATCTCTGTGCTATCAGCTAGTCCTCATCTGCATCTGTAGCACAGCTTAGTTTCCCTTCTGTCCAGCTCTGCTTCTCCCACTGTCTCCCAGGTGTTTCTGGGAGGTGATAGTCCTCTCCAAAAAATCTCCTGCACACAAGTCTCCATCTCAAAGCATGCTTCCCAGAGAAACCAACTTAAGACACTCCAGACCACAGTATGGTGTCTAGTTCATACTAGATATGTCATTAATATTTGGTAAAAGAATGAGTAAAGTATATGGGCAATTAATAAATAAAAACAATTAAACAATTGGAACTTCCAATATTTTACTTCCACTGCTCTTCCGACCCCTTCCTCCTAGGATTGTGGTCCTTAGCTGTCAACATAGACAAGTATTAACTGAGCTCTAATGTGCTAGGCAATGTGCTCAGTGCTAGGGAATCAGAAACAACTCTCCTTGTCAGCACCTATAGCTGGAAGGAGACTGTTCCACGTACAGCACAGCCAGGTTCAGTGTTCCTTGCAGACACTGTAGTAGTGATTCCATTTACATCTGAGATATAGAATTGCATCCCTAAACATTTTATCTATACTCCTAGCTTTGCCTAGGCAGCATCTCATGGATACTTTGAGACTTGGAGAATGGAATGACTATGATACCAAAACCAGACAAAAATAGTATTTAAAGAGAAAACTACAGAGTAATATCCCTCATGAATATAGACTAAAAAAATCCTTAACAGAAAAATATTACAATGTAAAATTCAACAGTATTTATTATACAAAGAGTTATAAACCATGACCAATGGAGCTTATTCTAGGGATGCAAGGTTGGTTTAATATTTGAAACTCAATCAATGTAAACTAGTATATTAACAGCCTAGAGAAAAAAAATCACATGATGAAGGCTGATACAGAAAAAGCATTTGATGAAATTCCATACCCTTTAATAATAAAAACTCTCAGAAAAATAGGAATAGACAGAAACTTCCTCAACTTGCAAAGAAGAATCTACAAAAAATTTAGAGCCAACATTATAGTTAACATTATACTTCCCTCTAAGATCAAGAATAGAATGTTAGTCTCACTGCTTTTGTTCAAAATACAAGTGGAAAGTCCAACTAGTGCAGTAAGTCAAAGAAAAGAAAGAAAGAAAGAAAGAGGAAGGAAGGAAGGAAGGAAGGAAGGAAGGAAGGAAGGAAGGAAGGAAGGAATCATAGGCATTTTTATCAGAAAGGAAGAAATAAAACTGTTCATATTTGCAGATGACATGATTGTCTTCATAGAAAATCCGCAAGAATCTACCAAAAAAGAAAACTCCTAGGACTGATAAATTCAGCAAAGCTGCAGACTACAAAATAAGCCTACAAAAGTCAATTGCACTTCTATATACTAGCAATGAACATGTGTACAGCAAGATTAAAAGTACAATACCAGGGGAAGGATCCAAGATGGCCGAATAGGAACAGCTCTGGAATGCAGTTCCCAGCAAGAACAATGCAGAGGGTGAATGATTACCACATTTTCAAATGAGTTTTTACTGCCTACACACCAGGAGATTCCCGGGCTGAAAAGCATCACAAGTTCCCAGCACTACTGTTTCAGCCGTCGCAAGGGGTCGCTGCACAAAAACTCACACAAATCTGGGAGGCCAGTTCAACTGGCACATGGAATGCCTGGGAGACAGAGCCACCCATTCAATTGAAAAAAAGGGGGCTGAAACAGGAAGCCAGGAGATCTGGCTCAGCAGGCCCCACCCCTACAAACACCAGCAATCTGAAACGCACTGGACTGAGAGTTTCACAACAAGTGCAGCTGGACCCAGGACAGTCCAGCTCTGTGGGGGGAAGGGCGTCTGCCATTACCAAGGCAGTCTGCCACTACTGAGTCAGCCCATCATTACCGAGGCAGTCTGCCATTACTGAGGCAGACCGCCATTATTATACCTCTGAAAACAAAACTGCAAGGAAGTTCACATAGCAGCTGGGCAGAGCCACAGCAGTTCAGCAATGCCTCTGCTGGCAGACTGTGACTAGGCTACCTCCTTGCTGGGCAGGGCATCTCTGAAAAAAGGCAGCAGCATGTCAGGAACTTATAAATAAAGCCCCAGGTTCCCAGGACAGAGCACCTGGGAAAAAGGCAGTTATGAGTTCCACTGCAGCTGACTTAAAAGTACCTGCCCAGCAGATCTGAACAGAACAACGGAGCTCCCAGCACAGCACTTGAGCTCCTATAAGGGATAGGCTGTCTCCTCAAGCAGCTCCCTAACCCCCATATATCCAAAGAGATACCTCATAAAGGAGAGCTCAGGCTGACATCTGGCTGGTATCCTTCTGGGATGAAGATAACAGAAGAAGAAACTGGCAGCAACCCTTACTGTTCTGCAGCCACTGCAGGTGATCCCCAGGCAAACAGGATCTGGAGTGGACTTCCAGCAGAGGAGCGTGACTGTTAGAAAGAAAAATAAAACACAGAAAGAAATATCTTCAACATCAACAAAAAGGACATCAGCTCAGAGACCCCATCTGAAAGTTACCAACTACAAAGACCACAGGTATATAAATCCACAAAGATGGGATGAAACCAGGGCAAAAAGGATGAAAACACCCAAAACGAGAATGCCTCTCCTCCTCCAAGGGTTCACAACTCCTCACCAGCAGGGGAACAAAGCTGGATGAAGAACAAGTCTGATGAATTGACAGAAACGGGCTTCAGAAGGCGAGTAATAACAAACTTCTCTGAGCTAAAAGAACATGTTCTAATCCAATGTAAATAAAAAAAGAACTTTCAAAAAAGGTTTGATGAAATGCTAATGAGAATAAACAGCTTAGAGAAGAATATAAATGACCTGATGGAGCTTAAAAATGCAACATGAGAACTTTGCAAAGCATACACAAGTTTCAATAGCCAAATCAACCAAGCAGAAGAAAGGGTATCTGAGATTGAAGATCAACTTAATGAAATCAAATGAGAAGGCAAGATTAGAGAAAAAAGAGTGAAAAGAAATGAACAAAGCCTCCAAGAAATATGGGATTATGTGAAAAGACCTAATCTACATTTGATAGGTGTACCTGAATGTGACGGAGAGAATGAATCCAAGCTGGAAAACACTCTTCAGGATATTATCCAGGAGAATTTCCCCAACTTAGCAAGGCAGGCCAATATTCAAGTCCAGGAAATACAGAGAACACGACAAAGATATTCCTCAAGAAGAGCACCCCAAGGCACATAATCATCAATTCACCAGGGTTGAAATGAAGGAAAGAATGCCAAAGGCAGGCAGACAGAAAGGTCGGGTTACCCACAGAGGGAAGCCCATCAGACTCACAGCAGATCTCTCCACAGAAACCCTACAAGCCAGAAGAGAGTGGGGGCCAATAATCAACATCCTTAAAGAAAAGAACTTTCAACCTAGAATTTCATACCCAGCCAAACTAAGGTTTATAAGCGAAGGAGAAATAAAATCCTTTCTGAACAAGCAATTGCTGAGAGACTTTGTCACCACCAGGCCTGCCTTACAAGAGCTCCTGAAAGAAGCACTAAACAAGGAAAGGAACAACCAGTACCAGCCACTCCAAAAATGCACCAAATGGTAAAGAGCATCGACACAATGAAGAAACTGCTTCAACTAATAGGCAAAATAACCACCTAGCATCAAAATGGCAGTAATAACAATAATATTGTTATTCACACATAACAATATCAACCTTAAATGTAAATGGGCTAAATGCTCCAATCAAAAGACACAGACCGGATAAAAGTCAAAACCCATCAGTGTGCTGTATCCAGGAAACCCATTTCATGTGCTAGGACACATATAGGCTCAAAATAAAGGGATGGAGGAAGATTTATCAAGCAAATGGAGAGCAAAATAAAAGCAGGAGTTGCAATCCTAGTCTCTGATAAAATAGACTTTAAACCAGCAAAGATCAAAAGAGACAAAGAGGGGCATTACATGATGGTAAAAGGAATCAATGCAACAAGAAGAGCTAACAATTCTAAATGTATACGTACCCAATACAGGAGCACCAAGATACATAAAGCAAGTTCTTAACAACCTACAAAGAGACTTAGGCTCCTGCACTATAATAGTGGGAGACTTTAACACTCCACTTGTCAATACTAGACAGATCAACAAGATAGAAAATTAACAAAAATTTCCAAGACTTGAACTCAGATCTGGAGCAAGCAAACCTAATAGACATCTACAGAACTCTCCAGCCCAAATCCACAGAATATACATTCTTCTCAGCACTACCTTGCACCTACTCTAAAATTGACCACATAATTGGAAGTAAATCACTCCTCAGCAAATGCAAAATAACAGAAATCATAACAGTCTCTCAGACCTCAGTGCAATCAAATTAGGACTCAGGATTAAGAAACTAACTCAGAACTGCACAACTTCATGGAAACTGAACAACTGGCTCTTGAATGTTGACTGGATAAACAATGAAATGAAGGCAGAAATAAAGATGTTCTTCGAAACCAGCAAGAATGAAGACACAACGTACCAGAATCTCTGGGACACATTTAAAGCAGTGTCTAGAGGGAAATTTATATTAATAAATGCCCACATGAGAAGCAAGGAAAGGACTAAAATCAACACCCTATCATCAAAATTGAAAGAGCTAGAGGAGCAAGATCAAAAAAACTCAAAAGCTAGCAGAAGACAATAAATAACTAAGATCAGAGCAGAAATGAAGGAGATAAAGACACAAAAAACCCTTCAAAAAATCAATAAATCCTGGAGCTGCTTTTTGAAAACATCAACAAAATGGACAGACTGCTAGCCAGATTACTAAAAAAGAAAAGAGAGAAGAATCAAAAGGTGCAATAAAAAATGATAAAGGAGATATCACCACAGATTTCACAGAAATACAAGTAACCGTCAGAGATTACTACAAACAACTTTATGCACATAAGCCAGTAAACCTGGAAGAAATGGATAAATTCCTGGACACTTGCACCCCCCCCAAGCCTAAACCAGGAAGTTGAAATCCTGAATAGACCAATAACAAGGGCTGAAGTTGAGGCAGCAATTAATAGCCTACCAACCAAAAAATGCCCAGGTGCAGATGGGTTCACTGCCAAATTCTACCAGACATACAAAGAGGAGCTGTTACCACTCCTTCTGAAACTATTCCAAACAATCCAAAAAGAGGGAATCCTTCCCAAATTATTTTATGAGACCAACATCATGCTGATACCAAAACCTGGCAGAGACTCGACAAAAAAAGAAAACTTCAGGCCAATATCCATGATGAACATAGATGCAAAAATCTTCAATAAAATACTGGCAAACTGATTGCAGCAGCACATCAAACAGCTTATCCATCACCATCAAGTAGGCTTCATCCTAGGGATGCAAGGCTGGTTCAACATATACAAATGTATAAACATAATCCACCACATAAACAGAACCAAAGACAAAAACCACATGATTATCTCAATTGATGCAGAGAAGACCTTCAACAAAATTCAACAGCGCTTTATGCTATAAACTCTCAATAAACTAGGTATCGACAGAACGTATCTAAAAATAATAAAAGCTATTTATGACAAACCCACAGCCAATATCATACGGAATGGGCAAAAACTGGAAGCATTCCCTTTGAAATCTGGCACTAGACAAGGATGCCCTCTCTCACCACTCCTATTCAATATAGTATTGGAAGTTCTAGCCAGAGCAATCAGGCAAGAAAAAGAAATAAAGGGTATTGAATTAGGAAAAGAGGAAGTCAAATTGTCTATATTTGCAGACAACATGATTTTATATTTAGGAGACCCCATAGTCTTAGCCCAAAATCTCCTGAAACTGATAAGCATCTTCAGCAAAGTCTCAGGATACAAAATCAATGTCCAGAAATCACAAGCATTCCTGTACACCAATAACAGACTTAAAGAGAGCCAAATCAAGAACGAATGGCCATTCACAATTGCTACGAAGTGAATAAAATACCTAGGAATACAACTAGCAAAGGATGTAAAGGACTTCTTCAAGGAGAACTACAAACCACTGCTCAGTGAAATAAGAGAGGACACAAACAGATGGAGAAACGTTCCATGCTCATGGTTAGGAAGAATAAATATAGTGAAAATGGCCAAACTGCCCCAAGTAATTTATAGATTCAATGCTTTCCCCATCAAGCTACCTATGACCCTCTTCACAGAACCGGAAAAAACCACCTTAAACTTCATATGGAACCAAAAGAAAGCCTGCATAGCCAAGACAATCCTAAGCAAAAAGAACAAATCTGGAGGCATCACACTATCTGCTTCAAACTATGCTATAAGGCTACAGTAATCAAAACAGCATGGTACTGGTACCAAAACAGAGACACAGACCAATGGAACAGAAGAAGGCCTCAGGGGCAACACCATACATCTACAACCATCTGATCTTTGACAAACCTGGCAAAAACAAGCAATGGGGAAAGGATCCTCTGTTTAATAAATAGTGTTGGGAAAACTGGCTAGCCATGGGCAGAAAGCAGAAACTGGACCCCTTCCTGACACCTTACACTAAAATTAACTCCAGATGGATTAAAGACTTAAATGTAAGACCTAACACCATAAAAACCCTAGAAGAAAACCTGGGCAAAACAGTTCAGGACATAGGCATAGGCAAGGACTTCATAACTAAAACATCAAAAGCATTGTCAACAAAAGCCAAAATAGACAAATGGGATATAATTAAACTCCAGAGCTTCTGTACAGCAAAAGAAACAATCATTAGAGTGAATCAGCAACCAACAGAATGGGGAGACATTTTTGCAATCTACTCATCTGACAAAGAGCTAATATCCAGAATTTACAAAGAACTAAAACAGATTTACAAGAAAAACAAACAAACAAACCCATTCAAAAGTGGGCAAAGGACATGAACAGACAATTTTCAAAGAAGACATATATGATGCCAACAAAAAACATATGAAAAAATGCTCATCATCACTGGTCTTTATAGAAATGCAAATCAAAACCACATTGAGATACCATCTCATGCCAGTTAGAATGGCGATCCTTAAAAAATCTGGAGACAACAGAAGCTGGAGAGGATGTGGAGAAATAGGAACACTTTTACACTGTTGGTGGGAGTGTAAATTAGTTCAACCATTGTGGAAGACAGTGTGGTGATTCCTCAAGGACCTAGAAATAGAAATTCCATTTGACCCAGCAATCCCATTACTGGGTGTACATCCAAAGGATTATAAATCATTCTATTATAAAGACACATGCACATGTGTGTTTATTGCGGCACTGTTTACAATAGCAAAGACCTGGAAGCAACCCAAATGCCCATCAACGATAGACTGGACAAGGAAAATGTGGCACATATACACCATAAAATACTATGCAGCCATCAAAAACGATGAGTTTGTGTACTTTGTAGGGACATGGATGAACCTGGAAACCATCATTCTCAGCAAACTGACACAAGAACAGAAAATCAAACACCACATGTTCTCACTCATAGGGGTGTGTTGAACAGTGAGAACACATGGACACAGGGAGGGGAGCATCACACACGGGGGTCTGTTGTGGGGGAATAGGGGAGGGGCAGCCGTGGGTAGGGAGGTTGGGGAGGGATAACATGGGGAGAAATGCCAAATATAGGTGATTGGGAGATGGAGGCAGCAAACCACATTGCCATGTATGTACCTATGCAACAATCCTACATGTTCTGCAAATGTACCGCAGAATCTAAAGTGCAATTACACACATATATAGATAAAATAAAATAAATTCTCAGAAGAAAAAAAAGAAGAAATAGTACAATGCCATTTATGTTCACTCAAAAAACTGAAGTACTTAAATGTAAATTTAACATGCACAGTATTTGCATGCTAAAAACTACAAAATGCTCATTGAAAAATATGAAAGGATATTTAAATACGTGGAGATACACTTTTATTCATAAGTTAAAAGACTCTAGATAGCACAGGTCTGAATATTTCCCAAAATGAGATATAAGTTTAACTGAATTCCTATAAAAATACCAGCAAGATTTTTTCTAGTCACAGACAAGATTATTCTCAAATTTATGTTGAAAGGCAAAAAAAAAAAAATCCTCAAATATCCAAAACTATTTTTTAAAATAATAAAGTGGGAGCAGACATCATACTCAATTCCAAGACTTATTGTAGAGTTACAGTAATCAGTTTTATGGTTCTGGCAAAGAGACAGACACAGACTAATGAGACAGAATAGAAGACTTAAAGTAGACTCATCCACAAAAATATGCCCACTGATAATTGAGAATGATGCAAAAACAATTCAATGAAGAAAGAAGATCTTCTTTTCAAAAAATTGTACTGGATCAATTAGACATCCACAGGAAAAAAAAAAAGCCTCAAATTGAGTGTCAGACTTTACACAAAAATCAGCTAAACCTGGATTACAGACTTAAACATAAAATTTTAAACTATAATACTTTTAGGAAAAAATATAATATTTTCTGAATCTAGGGCTAGGCAAAGAGTTCTTAGACATAATACCAAAAGTGTGATTCATAAAGGAAATGATAACTTTAACTTTATTGATATTAAAAATGTTTGCTCTGTGGAAGATCCTGTTAAGAGGATGAAAAGATAAGCTATACACTAGAAGAAGATATTTGCAAACCACGTATCCAACAAAGGACTAGTACCTAGCATATACTGAGTTAAGCACTCTTGAAACCAAAAGTAAAAATAAATAAATAAATACATTCAGATAGAAAATGGACAAAAGACATGCACAGATATTTCACTGAAGCTGATACTGTATATATATGGAAATAAGCACGTGAAATGATATTAAACATTATTAGCCAGGTGAGAGACACAATTTAAATTCACAATGAGATATAACTGCACACCTATCTGGATGGTTATAAGTGTTGGCAAATATGAGAGAAATTGGATTTAGATTACTCGTATGTTGCCAGTAGGAATGTAAAATAGTACAGGCTTCTAGCAATGTTTTAAAATGCTATACATGCAGTTATCACATGATGCAATAATTATACTTCTTAGCATTTGTCCCAGAGAAATAAAAACTTATGTCACACAAACCTGTACAATATTAATCTACATAACAGCTCATAATCATCAGAGCAAAAAATCGATAGCAACTCAGATTTCCTTCAGCAGATGAATGCTTAACGAACCTAGCACAGATATACCATGGAACACTACTCAGCAGTAAAAAATCAACTAATAGTATATGCTATAACTGGAACTGATATTCAGAGAATTATGCTGAGTGACAAAGCCAATCCCAAAAATTGTATACTGTATGATTCACTTTATATAATCTTCTAGAAAGGACAAAAATAGAAAGGGAAAATGGATTAGTGATTGCCAAGGACTGAGGAGTGGTAGGTGAAGGAGGAAATTGGGTGTGGCTATAAAAGGGCAACAGTGGGGAGCCTCATGCTGGTAGAAAATCTCTGCATCTTTAATATGTCCATGCCGATATCCTGATTGGGAACGGTACTACAGTTTTGCAAGATGTTGCCATTAGGGGAAAACGCTGGATCTCTCTACTATTTTTTTGTTTTATTTTACTTTAAGCTCTGGGATACATGTGCAGAACGTACAGGTTTTTTATGTAGGTATATAAGTGCCATGGTGGTTTGCTGCACCTATCAACCCGTCATCTAGGTTTTAAACCCTGCATGTGTTAGGCACCTGTCCTAATGCTCTCCCTCCCCTTGCCCCTAACTCTCTGACAGACCCCAATGTGTGATGTTTCCCTCCCTGTGTCCATGTGTTCTCATTGTTCAATTCTCACTTATGAATGAGAACATACAGAGATTGGTTTTCTCTTTCTCTGTTGGTTTGCTGAGAATTATGGTTTCCAGCTTCATCCATGTCTTTGCAAATGACATGAACTCATTCTTTTTATAGCTACACAGTATTCTGTGGTGTATATGTGCCATGTTTTCTTTATCCAGTCTATCACTGATGGGCATTTGGGTTGGTTCCAAGTCTTTGCTATTGTAAATATTGCTACAATAAACAATAAACATTCTACTACAAAGACAAATACATGTCCATTTGTCTTTATAGTAGCATGATTTATCTAATTAAACTAAAGAGCTTCTGCACAGAAAAAGAAACTATCATCCAAGTGAACAGGCAATTTACAGAATGGGAGAAAGTTTTTGCAATGTATCCCTCTGATAAAGGGCTAATATCCAGAATCACAAGGAACTTAAACAAATTTACAAGAAAAAAAAATCCCATCAAAAAGTGGGCAAAGGATATGAACAGACTTTTCTCAAAATAAGACATTTATGCGACCAACAAACATATGAAAAAAAGCTAATCATCACTAGTTATTAGAAAAATGCAAATCAAAACCACAGTGAGATACCATTTCATGCCAGTTAGAATGGTGATCATTAAAAAGTCAGGAAACAACAGATGCTGATGAAGTTGTGGAGAAATAGGAATGCTTTTACACCGTTAGTGGAAGTGTAAATTAGTTCAACCATTGTAAAAGACAGTGTGGTGATTCCTCAAGGATCTAGAACCAGAAATACCATCTGACCCAGCAATCCCATTACTGGGTATATACCCAAAGGATTATAAACCTCTGTACTATTTTTTATAACTGCATGTGAACCTACAATTATCTCAGATTAAAAAGTTCAATTTTTAAAAAGGGGGACATGATTGGATTTGGCAATAATTTCTTGGTTACGACACCAAAGGGATAGCCAACAAAAGAAAAAACAGACAAATTAGATTTTGTGGAAAGTTAAAAATTTTGTGCATCAAAAGACGCTATCAACAGAGTGAAGGGGCAACCCACAGAATGGAAGAAAATATTTGCAAATTACATATCTGATAAGAGACTAATATGCAGACTATATAGAGAACCCCTGAAACTCATCAGCCAAAAAACAAGCAACCTGATTCAAAGATGAGTGAAGAACTTGAACAGACATTTCTCCAAAGAAGGTATATAAAATGCCCAATAAGCTCAACATTACTAGTCATTAGGGAAATACAAAACAAAACTACAAGATACCACTTC
This sequence comes from Cebus imitator, assembly GCF_001604975.1. Taxonomy (NCBI): domain Eukaryota; kingdom Metazoa; phylum Chordata; class Mammalia; order Primates; family Cebidae; genus Cebus; species Cebus imitator. The sequence goes on along the minus strand of NW_016107481.1, from coordinate 386,785 downwards.
ACATCCATTAGGATAGCTACTGCTAAAAAATTAAAAAAAAAAAAATTTGGAGCCCTTATGCAGTATTGACAGGAATGTAAATGGTACAGCTGCTATGGAAAACGGTACGGCTATCTCTCAAGAAACTAAAAATAGAATTAGCACCTGATTCAGCAAATCCACTTCTGGGTATATACACAAAAGAATTGAAAGCAGGATCTTGTACACTCATACTCATAGCAATATTCATAATAGCCAGAATGCAAAAGCAACCAGATGTTCCCCCAAAAGTGATATGTTGAAATCCTAACCCCAAGTTTGATGGGTATTAGGAGATGGGGGTCTTTGGGAGATGATTAGGTCATGAGGGTTCCACTCTCATGAACGAGATTCATGTTCTTATAAAAGGGATCCCAGAGAGCTCTCTCACTCTTTCTGCCATGTCAGGGTACAATGAGAAGTTGACAGTCTGCAACCTGGAAGAAGAACTGAACCATGCTAGCATCCTGAGCTTGGACTTGCAGGCCTCCAGAACTGTGAGAAACAAATCTCTGTTTGTAAGCCACCCAGCCTATGGTACTTGTTACAGAAGTTTGAACTGATTAAGACAGATGGTAAATATTACGTTATGTGTATTTTACCACAATTAAAAAAGAAAATGTTAGAAAAAAAGAAGGCAAAGAGGTGGGGGAAGCCACAGACTTCATTAGTGCTTAATCAGAGCTATCCAGACATAGAAGAAAAAATCTACTAGCACATACCTGATTAAAACTGGGATATGTTGCCAAGGCTTTTCCAGAGCCTTAGTGAATTGCCCCTCAAGACCATTCCACTTCCTTTGCTCTCCATCTATGCTCACCATGCAGCTTGCTGATGTTCGTTGGACCCTCGGCAACACTGTCCACAGGGAGGAGAATCTGCGGAGACCAGAGTGGTCCAGGTGTGTTAGCAGGTCTGAGTTCACTGCAAGTAAACATTGGGCACTCTGGTTCATGTAGCAGCCCCTTGTGAGCACAGCTCAAGCCCCATTGTGCCCGCTGCCTCCCGAGTGCCCTGTGGAGCCAGGGTGCAGAGCCGCAGCAGAGGTCTGGCCTGGACTGCTGCACCTTCACCACGTGCTGCCATCCCGTGTGCCCCCACACAGCCCGCCAGCCTCACTCCCTGCCATTCTGTCCTGGCATTTGGCTTCAACTGAGACAAAACTGAGGAAGTCTGGCTCTGAGGGAGTACTGCAGCCTATATTCTTTATCCTGAAAACAGAGAACTCTGCCTTTGAGACAGGAGCTCACAGTCCGTGGCCTGCCTATTCACGATGTGTGAATTCTTTGTCACAGTTATAACTTTTCGATTCTAGGTTGTCTGGGAGCCAATATTATGTCTAACATATGCACATGCATGTATTATATATACTGATATAATATATTTTCTTATTTCTTTATCTTTTCCTCTTTCTACCTATTCCTGACACATAGAGACTCTGAATCCAATTCTGCTCACATCTTGCCAATTAAGACTCTTCCTGTATCATTCATAGCTCTCCCGGTCTAATACATTACTTTAAGTTCAAACTTGGCAACTCTCCCCTTGATACCTACTGATGGATAAGTGGCTCACATGGTACCAGGGAGAAAGGTGGGTTTCCCAGTGGCACAGGCATTTAATCCTACCCCACCCAGGAGCATGGGCTAGGCAGGCACTCCAAGACCTGGGACTGACTCACAGACCAAGGCCTTCTGGGATTTTAGAATTTTCTTACCCAGAAAATAGGATCAACACCACTGCCGTCATGAATTATTCAACACCTGCCACGGCTATTCCTTGGTGAACAATGAAATAATGGAAGCTGACAACATCGATCTGTGGTGAATTTTTAGTGACGCCAAGTTCATGGCAAGTGAGCAGGGGCCGGCAAAGCTCAGAGGAACTTGACCACAAGAACGGTGAGCCCGTAGCTCCCCTGGGAACATTGCCATTTGGTCAACAGTGCAGCCAAGCTGGATGTCCTTTGTGGTGGTCCTTTTCCTCTCAGGGTTTGGGGTAGATGAACGTAGCCTCTCACTGAAAAAACACAGTCACTTGGGCTTACCAAGCCAGTTCCCAGCCAGGAGGATGGGTGAGACTCTTGAAGCATTTCAGGAAGCATTTGAATTGCTAGATAATTAGAAGATCGATAACATAATTTCAGCTGCTTAGCAGGGTCCTAAGAAAGAAAGGCTTCATTTCAGCATATTTTGAATTTTGCATTAGGGTTTCACTAATTAAAAGGAAAAAAAATATTGGCGCCATGTCTAATCCTTCCATTAATCTTCCTCAACATATATTCTGCTGCCTGTTACTGTATAATCATTAAATGTAAAATATTAAACTGGACATTTGACTTTATTGATCACTTTATGGACTAAAGATACAGCAAGTAATTATCTGGCAAGACAGATTTATTGATTGAGCTGTCATTGGGACAGCTGAAATTGACATATAGTTGATTATTCTTCTAGTATGCTGTTTCCATCAATTATTTTGTCTCATTCCCTTTCTCATCAAGAATTGTATATTTATAGTTAATTTCTATTTAAAACTCAAAAGAAGACTTTTCACCCTAAATTTGGTGTGTGGTTTTCTATGTAGATCAGAAACACTGCAGGCTCACTGTATAGACTTAGCTTTGTATACTTGGGTATTTGATCAATTCTGAGACAAGGTAACTTTTAACTGGCATTTTATCTCTCTAAACCTGGTTTTCCTACTTGAAAAATAATCTTATCTCTTCTGAATATTTTTTCCCTTCCTTTCTCTGCTTGTTCTCTCAGCATTTACAATTCAGCTCAGTTTGCTAAAGAGAAGTAGGGTCTTTCCAATGTTCTCAGCACTGTTCAGGATGCTGGGAATACCAAAGTGGGGAAGATGGAGCCCCTGCCCTCAGGGGAGTTTACAGTCTAATGAAGAAGACTGGCCTGGACCCCAAAAAGCATGAAGAAGAGTCTGAGGAGGCAAAAGCTGAGTGTGGGCAATATTTAGAACTAAGCAGCCCCCAGGTTCATTGTGACATAGGACTTTGTTTCTAAATCCTGTGCTAGCAGCAAAGTCAAAGTCACCTACCAGATCCTGGGTATAGAGAATGGGATGGAAGGGGAAATTATTTTTAAATCCCATTCTGGAACATGCAAGAAGGCTGTTCTTAGAGTTCATCTTTTTCAGATTTAGCAGCTGACTTCATGGATGATCTTTAACACAAACCGAGAGTTTCATGGAATTTCTTTCTTGGAATAGATTTTCAGAGAAGTCCTAATAAGGTGTTTTGCCTGTCTTCTTTATGTTTAGATCATAAATATATAGCTGTACAGTATATCTTCCTACATGTAGTTCTTCCCATGGTTCTTTTTATCCTCTCTATGTGCAGAGACCATGACTTGCATGTTTTGTCCTGTTTTGTTTTGTTTTTTGACTCTTTCTCCCCACCCTTTTGTGTTTGTGCATTTAGCAGGTATTTAATAAATGATAACAGAAGCTTCTTTTGAGGTAGTTGGAGGGTAGTAACTCATTTAGAACAATCCAGTTTCCAAGAAGCTAAGTTCTAAATTTCAATTAGAAAATTGAATTTTGGCACAGGGTAGGTGTGCTTTAAAGTTTTTTCAGGATATTTGGGACCTAGGAACTCAAGTTACCTTAAATGGTGGGGGCATGATGGCTGATGGCATGAATGAATGAAGTTGAAATCAATCTTATTTCAGCATCTCCAGAACACAGCCTGGAGTCATGGAAACAGCATTGCACATAGGTTAGGAAGCCTAGATTTAGGTCTCAGTGGCCCTGGGAAGTGACTCAACACTTTGAGTTCCATTCCCTCTTTTGTTAAATAAAGTGGTTGGGCCAGATACACAGAAAAGGCATTTCGCACTCTGAAATTCCACTGGGCTATTTTGTTTTGCGTAGGATACAGCCTCTGTGGCTTCTTACTTCACATATCTGGATAAAGAAAGAATGATTTGCTCTTAACTTGTTATTACTGTACTTCAGCTTTGGCAAGTACTTGTGAGTGAGCACAGTTATCTTTGAATTTTCACGTAAGCCTGCAGTGTGTTTTTTATACCTGTAGAGAACTGTAGGACAGTCTTTAGGGCTAAACTCCACATATTTTTAGGGTAGAAACTCTCAATCTTATTTTCCTTCTCCTTTTTAATCTTTTTTAGAAAGCTGATGGAAAGTGCAAGCCCTTTTCTAGAACAGTGACGGAACTCATAAGAACAACATTTTGTCTACGATTTCATAGTGGTAAGAGGGAGCGTATAAGGCTGCTTCCAGGTTGTAAATCCCCCTCTAGGCCTATTTTAGGGGCAGATTTTGCTCTGATATGAATTTTTTTTTTTTTTGAGATGGAGTTTTGCTCTTTTTGCCCAGTCTGGAGTGCAATGGCATAATCTCGGTTCACTGCAGCCCCCGTCTCCCGGGTTCAAGCAATTCTCCTGCCTCAGCCTCCCGAGTAGCTGGGATTACAGGCACGCGCCACCATACCTGGCTAATTTTGTATTTTTAGGAGGTGGGGGGCGGTTTCTTCATGTTGGCCAGACTGGTCTCAAACTCCCGACCTCAGGTGATCCACCCGCCTCAGCCTCCCAAAGTGTTGGGATTACAGGTGTGAGCCACTGCGCCCAGCTGATGTGAATATTTTGTTCTTTAACCCTCTCAGCTTTGCTACCTGCTAGCTACGTGACCACAAATTGCTTAACTGTTCTGACTCCCTTTGGAAACACTCCTGGAGTGTTAAGGTTAAGCAATTTGCAACTACACCTACTAGCTACTAGTTGGGAACAGTAACTTTATGAGCTAAGTAAGTAAAGCACCTAGCGTTGTCCCTGGTGCACAGCACTAGTGACCCACTCATAAAATGTTTTCCTTCCCTTTCTCACATTTTAAAAATCTCAGGGCTGGGCATAGTGGCTCATGCCTGTGGTCCCGGAGCTTTGGGAGGCTGAGGCAAGAGGATTGCGTGAGGCCAGAAGTTTAAGACCAGCCTCAGCAGCACAGCAAGACTGCATCTCTAAAAAAGAAATTATAATAATACAAAATTTAAAAATTTAAAAAAAGTATCAGTCAAACCCGATATATGTATAACTATATATTTTCCTTTTGCAGTTTGGAGTTCAGTTCTTTTCTGTATTATCTGCACCCCTCTCACTGCCACCCCCCAACTTTCTGCTTTAACAATATTTGTATTGTTCTCTCTTATACACTTGGATTTCTACTTTTTTGTTTAAGAAATTTCTACTATTTAGAAATAGCACTTTTGTGCGCCTTTTGCCAAAATGAAGTTCACTTTTAATTCTCCAGATTTGCTACTTCTAAGGTTAAAGCCTTAGTTACATTAGCATGGCCCAGAATTTCCTATTTTAAATCTTTCCTGGGGCTGAAAATTAATCTTTCCTTAGGCAGTATCTAAAGGGTATGCGTATTGAGTGATCTAAAGATCAATTAAACACTGACAGAGATTCAGTAAAGAAACTGTTTCTTCACACAAAAAGAGGTGGTAGTGATGCAAGTAGAATATAGGAACGTTGAGTTTGGTTTTCCTAGATACCTTAAGGAACACAGGGATAACTGGGGAAGCTGGTGGGCTCCAAACTCTGCAGGTAACCCTGTGCCTCCAGAGTCCAGGAGATAGAGTAGAGAGCTCATGTTTATTGAACAACTGTTACGTGCCCGTGGAAGTCCGAAGCTACAACACGGTGGCCTGCAGCCCACACACAACCCACGGATGTGAGTTTTTTTTGGTTTTACTCTCACAGTCCTTTAACAAACCATAAACCTATCTTTTAAAGTATATATTATATATGTATTATATACATATTCACATGCATGCATACAAGGATCTCATGGCTTCTCCTGAAAAATTAGAATATTCACCAACACTAAACGCAGATTCTCATACAGAAGCAGTACGGAGCAGCAGACACACTCATTAGAGGGGTACAGCTCTTGATTCACCACAGTTCTTACCATGTACTCACTGTACATGTATGTGCATATCACACGTGGTGCCTTTGCTTCCCAATTATCCAACTTTGGTAGGCTCTCTCTCCCTATATATATGTGTGTGTGTGTGGTATCTGCATGTGTCTGCATAGATAGATAGATAGAATATAGTTTAATTTCTTTGATGCAAATTGTGTTGGCTCTGTATTGCAAATGAGAAAATGTGCAGACCCTCAACTTACTTAGGACATAGTTGAGAGGAGACAGTAAAGAGTTTCGCCTGAACGTGCCTACCCCATCTAGTCCTAAAGGAATCACTTTCAGCATGGACAGTTTTGCTCCTAGAGAACATTTGCCAATGTCTGGAGGACATTTTTGGCTATTACACATGGGAAACAGGCATTTAGTGGGTGGAGGCCAAAGATGCTGTGAAGTATCCTACAGCGTGAAGGACCATGTACTGTAACAAAAAATTATCTTGGTCCAAAATGTCAAAATGTCAATAGTTCTGAGGTTGAGAAATTCTTTGTGATGCTTAATTTTAGGTGTTGACTGGATTAAGGAATATCTAGAGAAACCTGGTAAACCATTATTTTGGATGTGTCTGTGAGGGTGTTTCCAGAGGTGACGAGCATGTGAGTCTAAGTGGGCTAGGTGAAGACCCACCCTCAGTGGGCGTGGGCACCGTCTAATCTGACAGGGGCCCAGAAAGAACAAATACAGAAGGCAAATTGATCTCTCTTGAAGAGCTGGAATAGACTCTTCCTCTGATGCTTTGGACATCTGAATTTGAAAGTCACCAGCTTGTGGATGCCAGACCAATGCCCCCACCCTAAGTTCTCAGGCCTGCATCCTCAGACTCAGAATTACATCATTGGCTTCTCTGGTTCTGAGCCCTTCTGACTTGAACTGAACAACTACCAGCATCCCAGGGGTTTCCAGCTTGCAGATGGCATGCTCTGGGAGTTCTCAGCCTCCATAATCTTAAGAGCCGATTCCCCTAATTAATCTCCTCTCATATGGGTATATCTGTAACTACATATATATCTGTACATACAGATATATCTCCTATTGGTTTTGTCTCTCAGTAGAACACTAATACAAATTTTGACATTAGAGGAACAGAAATTTAAGGATAAATTTTCATAATTGATTTTAGGTTTTTTGGAATTGGTTGTTTAATCTGATTAGACCTAAAAATGCTAAAGATTGTACTTCTAATAGTACACACAGCACTAATAGCCCATGATATGAACTGTTTATAGAGATACACAAAATAAATGCATTTGATATTCCTAATTCTTATAAGAGACAAAACGTTTTGTGATTCTATATGCGATACTTTCAAACATTTGTGGAAAACCGGAGAATATAAAGACATTTGTTAGTTGCTCCTAGTGTTGCTGGACCAAGTGACAAAGGAAAAGGATGAGCTCAGGCATTCTCTTTCTTGGCTCAAGCTTTGCATAAACGACCTGTGCAATCAGGTAAATGTAAAGAGATCACATGGTGAGGCAGAAAGCAAGAGAGAGAGAAACTGAGGAAGCCAGAATCTATTCAACAACCTGCTCTGGCAGAAACAAATACATTCCTTTGGGAGCAAGAACTCACTTCTAATGTCCTTCCAAAAGGACATTAATCTAATCATGAAGGATCTGCCCCCATGACACAAACACCTCCCACTAGACCCCACCTCCCAGTACTGCCACATTGGGAATGAAATTCCAACATGAGTTTTTCCAAGGACAAACCACATTCAAACAATAGCAGCATCTCTATGGTAAAGAGAAGTAAGCCTTTGTTAATCTGAAATCCTTTGCTTTTGTTTATATAGCACTGACTTAATTTACAACCCTTTTATGAGACCCGCTTACAAAATTTAAATCCGTGCTCCCATTTACTGACAGGCTCCAACAACCTGTCAGAAGAGAGAATGGTTTCTTTATAAGGTAAATTTGATAAGAAAAGAATTTTTACAGTACTAAATTAATTATTAATTTATTGACAAATTCAAGCTGTGGAAAGAAGGAAAATCTATCTTTACTGAGAAATGTCTTTTTACTCCAATTTTATTTGCAGTGATACATCAAATGGTCAATATAAACTGAACATCTTTAACATATTTATATTCTGTCACTTGTGTATTATTTGCTACACATCAAAACAAAATGCTTGAGGAAAAAGACATATCATAAAGAGTAACTGTTTACAAGTAACCATAGGTGTTAAATTTGTCTTTAGCCAGTTATTTTTTTTTCTTGTTAAAACACACATAAACCCAGGGAAGCTTCAATATTTTCTATATTCCTAACCCCAAATCTATGAGTATGTTGCTGGTATTGGATGGAAGTTTGCATCACTATTTACACTATTTGGGAAAAGATTTGCTAAGGTGTTTTATAGTATAAATAGATTACTGGGCATAGGTACATATGCTTTTTAAAAGCAAATATAAAGAATTATGGTACTTGTCTTACTCCATTTTGTGCTGCTACAACAGAATACTACAGGCTGGGTAATTTATAAGAAGAGAAATGTATTTCTCACAGCTCTGGAGACTAGGAAGTCCAATATCAAGGTGCCATCATCTGGCAAGGGTCTCCTTGTCACATCATCCCATGGTTGAGGGCAGAAAGGCAAGAAAGCAGGAAAGAATAAAAGGAAGGGAGTTGAACTCATCCTTGTATCAGGAACCCACTCCTGAAATAACAACATTAATCTTTCATGAGGCAAAGCCTTCATGACCTAATCACCTCTCAAAAGTCCTACCTCTCAACACTGTTGCATTAGGGATTAACTTTCTAATGCGTGAATTTTGGGAAACACATTCAAACCATAGCAGTTCTAATCATATTTATATCAATAATTAATATGATTCTTATAAATGGGCATCATCAATTTACAAACACAGAAGTGAAGACTTATATTAATTCATTCATCCAGGCATTTATTTTTCATTTCCTTTTATTTAATTTCTTTTTTTTTACTATTATACTTTAAGTTCTGGCGTTATTCAACAGAAATGGGTTAGAAACATGTCGAGGTACAAACTGAAAATTGTGTCGGACCGTCATTGTTGGCTTAGATTACATCATGAACTTTTTCTCATAAGGATTTTCACGGAACCTGGCAAAGTGCGAATTGAAAAACAGCATTTTCATGATGGGCTGTGGACCTCTCATGACAGAATTATTTGACATCTCCATAAAAATGCAGATTCCTGGGCCATACTCCAGCTCTCTCTATTAAGAAAGCTCGGCTGGGCGCGGTGGTTCACGCCTGTAATCCCAGCACTTTGGGAGGCCGAGGCGGGTGGATCACGAGGTCAAGAGATCGAGACCATCCTGGTCAAAATGGTGAAACCCCGTCTCTACTAAAAATACAAAAAATTAGCTGGGCATGATGGCGCGTGCCTGTAATCCCAGCTACTCAGGAGGCTGAGGCAGGAGAATTGCCTGAACCCAGGAGGCAGAGGTTGCGGTGAGCCGAGATCGCGCCATGCACTCCAGCCTGGGTAACAAGAGCGAAACTCCGACTCAAAAAAAAAAAAAAAAGCTCTGTGTGAAGTTTATAGAATTTACACTTAATGGATTCTCCAGATGATTCTCAAAGATCTCAAGTTTGAACCTTTGAACCTCACTGTTTGAGATTTTCTTACTCTTCGTCCCATCCCTTCTGACCCTCTTGGCTTCAGTTCTTTTCTTCCACTTTCTACACCACCTTATTAATTTCAAAAGTCTTCTTTAACTTTCCTGACCCAACCCAAATCCAAGGGATGGAAATTCATAGTTGAAGAGGTAAAACCACAACCAAAAAAGGATGAATATTAACACCAAGAAAGACCCTGGGTTATAAAATAGGACCTCACTTCTCACCTGTCCTTTTTCCTCTTTTATTCTGTTTCTTATAGTTGAAAGGTAATGACTTTGGTCATTGTAATCTTGAAATTACCTATGAGTTACAGCAGAGTGAGTGATTCTTTGCTAAGCTCTGCATCAAAATCACCTGTATTCTACATGTTCATTAAGCTGAGAGAAATACTACAACTTATCTAGAGTCACAGGGGATATATATATACATATATACACACAGACACACAAATCAAACTAAAATTGAACCTCAAGAGATGAAAACCACCATATCTGAGATAAAAAATACTCAAGATAGAATTAACAACAAATTAAATATTTTTAAAAAGATTAGTAAACTTGAAGACATGATAACAGTAACTATCCAAAATGAAACACATGGAAAATTAAATGTTAAAAAAAAATCAATAAGCTGTGGGACAACTTCAGGCCACCTAATATATATGCAGTGGAAGCTCCCAAAGGAAATAATAAGTTACAAAAGCATGCTGTGTAAAAGAATAAATTGATAAATAGAAAGTTAAAATTACAAGCTTCTGCTCTTGAAAGACTGTTAGGAGAATAAAAAAGGAAGCCTTAGACTGGGAGAAAATATCTGCAAATCATATGTTTGGTAAAATACTTATGTCCAGAATGTATAAATAACTCTTTAAAATTGAATAGTAATGAAACAACTAAATAGGTCAAAGGTTTGAACAGATAATTTCTGTTCAAAGATGTATTGTTGGCAAATGAGCACATGAAAAAATGCTTGATATCCTTAATCACTAGGGAAGTGCTATTACACATCTATTAGAATGACGGAAAATAAAAAGACCAGCCATACCAAGTGCTGGTGAGCGATGTGGAGATTTTACATTCCCACATTGCTAGTGAGAGTGTAAAATAGTACAGCCATTTTTGGAAAAGAGCTTGACAGTTTCTTAAAAAGATAAATACATACATATACAATGATCTGGCCATCCCACTCCTGGATATGCACCCAAGAGAAATAAAATCGCATGTCCATGCCAAAGCTTGTACACAAATGTACATAACAGCTTTGTTTGCTATAGCCAAATTATCAGATACATCCCAAATGTCCATCAACAAGTGAAGAGATAAACAGAAGATATTGTATGCATATAATAGAATACTATCCAGCAATAAAATGCAATGAACTAGTGATATACACAACATGTATGAATCTCTAAGTAATTATACTGAGTGAAAGAAGCCAGACAAAGAAGCATACATCCTGTATGAATTCACGTATTTAAATTCTGGAAAATGCAAACAAATGTACAGTGACAGAAAAGAGGTCAGTGGTTGCCTGGGGACAAGAGGTGAGTTGAAGAGGAGCAGGAGAGAGAAAATACAAAGGGACACAAGGAAACATTTGGGAGTGATACGTTCATTATGTCATTCTGGTGATGATTTCACAGATGTATACATAGGCCAAAACTCATCAAATTATAAACTTTATTGTAATTCATTATATATCAATGATAAGTCAATAAAGCTGCTAAAAAAATTCAATGGTGGGAAGAGAAGTGACGCATTAGACTAACTCATCAAATTATAAACTTTTTGCAATTTATTACGTATCAATTATAAGTCAATAAAGCTGTTAAAAATTCAATGGTGGGAAGAGAGAAGCGATATATTAGATTAATAAGTGGTTATTATTAATAACCCCTGGAACCTGAAACAAAACATTAGGAAGGAAAGTTTTTGTTGCTCATGCCAAATGGTGCTGCATATCAGTCATCACATTTTAAAAAATCATGCCAAAGAACTGTGGCTAAAGTATATTTGTCCTCTTTTTATTTCAGTGCTATCCAAAAGGTAAGCATGTAGTACTTTGGGATACTCAAAAATTTCAAAAACTCTCTACTTTTGTGCCACTCTTTCCTCTCTCATTCTGGAAGTCCTCCAGCCACACACATTAATGACAGAATGTAAAGCTATCTTTACCTGGGAAGCTCAAGAAAAGCTATAATGCTCTCAGCGATCTCCAATTCTTTAAGCCTGGTCAAATTCTGAAAATAACAGAGGATGTGATGGAGTATTAAAACAAGTTATTTTGCTCTTGGCAACACCCATACAGATTGTATTGACACCTAACCAGCCTGTTCTCACTTGCTCTAAATGGGAATGAGTTTTTCTAGTGTGGCTTCCACTCTTCTTGGCTCTCTCTGTCTCCTTAATGGGATTTCCCACTGAAGTCAACATTAAAAGACTCAAATGTCCCTCTACCCATATTTGTCATCACCCAGATCCTTTGATTGTCAAAATTGAATTCCATTTTAACAACTGTTACTTGTGGAATTCTTCCATTCATGTGACAAATATTTATTGTATACCCACCATGTTTTCACATGTTGAATGGAACATACAAATTAACTGACCTCATGATGTTGCAGGGTCAGAGAGGCTGAACATAAACCAACGTGGAATGAACATATTCATAGAATTTGAAGCATTGCATTGAATAAACAGGACTTAATGAGATTAAAGCAGAAAATTACTATATTCCTATAGCTACTTTAAACATATTCGGGACCATAATTTACCAGCACTCTACTCTGTCCCCAAATTCCAAGGACACAAAACAAGCCCTCCAAATGGTATCTAACACTCCAGCATTCCAATACTTTGTTTAGAAAGACTTTTCTCCTACTATCTTCCATTTCAGCTTTTTTATACTGTCAAAGCATGTGATGAGCCAAGGCTTGTGAAACTATTTCCTGGCAGACTGCATGTGTGGTCTAGCCCCTGGCTTTGGCACAATGGCATTCTTGGCTCTTACTGCTTCATACTCAGCCTCTATTCCTGAGTGTTCAGTTGAAATCAAGTCATAAAGCATTCATGTTAACATTCCTGTTAAAGAAATATGGATTGTTGACATTTTATAGCAGGTAAGAACTAAGAAGACCATGTAATTTAGGTGGAAAACAAGTTTTATCTCTCGCTCTAAATTCAGATGGTTGGCAGTGACTGCCTAGAATAAGAATGAGCAACGAAGCTCAGGTTCAAGTTGCTAAGTTTGCAGTGAGAGATCGTGGAAGTGGCCAAGGTTGAGAAACAGAGCGATGATAGCCATATGGTGGATGTCTGCCATAAACCAATCATTTTCAGGATGAGGAGTGCTACATGTAAAGAGACTGTTAACTGTTTCTGTTGTAATCCAATGGCTCCCTATTACGTAAAAAATAAGGCTTGGCTTAGCTTCTCTTTTTTATGAGATGGAGTTTTTTCTTGTTGCCCAGGCTGGAGTGCAATGGCACAATCTCAGCTCATCTCAACCTCTGCCTCCCTGGTTGAAGTGATTCTCCTGCCTCAGCCTCCCCAGTAGCTAGGATTGCAGGCATGCACCACCACGCCCAGCTAATTTTTTTGTATTTTTAATAGAGACAGGGTTTCTCCACGTTGGTCAAGCTGGTCTGAAAGTCCTGACCTCAGGTGATTCACCAGCCTCAGCCTCCCAAAGTCCTGGGATTACAGGTGTGAGCCACCGTGCCTGGCCGAGGCTTAGCTCCTAACTGGTAATCAGAAGATGCAAGCTGGCGGTGGTAACACACGTCCAGCCTTATCTTCTGCTACTTGCCTGGTCCTCCATGTATTTGAAGGTCACCAACAATGGACCATTTGTCTTTCCTTAAACCCAGAATGAACTCTTATCTCTGATTTGTTTACTTGGGGTCCTTCCCTGCACTTAGAATTGTCTGCTCCCCATTTCCCCTTACTAAAATACCATCTCCTTCATGAAACCCTTCCTCATCGCCACAGCTCCCTCCTTCTCCCATTGCACCTGATCTGTACCTCTGCCACAGCATGGATATGTTCTATCTGGTACTTCAATGAGATGTTTTTGTGTTTGCAACCCCCTGTATGGCACAGACTGCTACAACTCTCCTCATATCTCTTTTCTGCTTCTCCTGGAGTGATCAAATCCCCAATGTTTAGCTTAGTACATGGGTGCTAGAATAAAGCCATAACTTCCAAGCCTTCCTTTTAGCTGGGTGGTGTGACTAAGTTATGATTAACGTGATGTAAGCAGAAGTTTTAAACGTAACCTCTAGGAAATCATCCTTAAAGAGAGGACCTCTGGTTTTTTCTTCCCTTTACCCTTCTTCAACTCTAGAATGCAGTCATGATGGTGGAAACCTTAACCAGACATGTTAGACCATGAGAAGAAAGCCCTGTGTCGAAGATGGTGGAGTAACTTGATAAGGAGAATCACCAGACAAGTCCAGGTCTGTACTATTTACTCTTCACTTTGTTTACCCAAGAGAAAATAAATGCCTCTCCTGCTTAAGCCATTATTTTGGGCTTTCTGCCTCTCACAGCCAAATTGTAAGTGTTACAACCCTCCTTCTTCCCCATTCCATCCCACTCTACACAAGTAAGCAATAAGCCCCTCAAAGAAATGAATTCCAGCAGATGTTTAAAACTCAAAAGCCTGCTGGGCGCGGTGGCTCACGCCTGTAATCCCAGCACTTTGGGAGGTCAAGGCGGGCGGATCACGAGGTCAAGAGATCGAGACCATCCTGGCTAACATGGTGAAACCCCATCTCTACTAAAAAATACAAAAATTAGCTGGGCATGGTGGCGTGTGCCTATAGTCCCAGCTACTAGGGAGGCTGAGGCAGGAGAATTGCTTGAACCAAGGAGGCAGAGATTGCAGTGAGCCGAGATTGCGCCACTGTACTCCAGCCTGGCACCTGGCAACAGAATAAGACTCTGTCAAAAAAAAAAATTCAAAAGCCAGCAATAGCCAGCCAAGTGACACTGACGTGTGAGTGCTTGGGATTTGGGAAGGCCCATGGAGCAATGAGTCTCATAGCAGAGGGGAAGCTGAACAAACTAAACAAAGTATCTAGTTTAATGTTTCACACATTTTTTTAAATTGTACTTTAGGTTCTGGGGTACATGGGCAGATGATGCAGGGTTGTTGCAGAGGTACTTACATGGCAAGGTGGTTTGCTGCCTCCATTGCCCATCACCTATATCTGGCATTTCTTCCCATGTTATACCTCCCCAACATTCCCACCCCCTGCTGTCCCTCCCCGACCCCTACCAATAGACCCAGTGTGTGATGCTCCCCTCCTTGGGTCCATGTGTTCTCATTGTTCAACATCTGCCTGTGAGTGAGAACATGCAGTGTTTGATTTTCTGTTGTGTTTTACACATGTTAAATGAAAAAATGCAGCTTTTCCAAGAAGACCTTTTTTGGAGTTTGTTTGACTTAATAAAAATTTTTCTTCCTCTGCACATCCACAACATTTTAGCAACAATTTAACCTCTTCCTGCTTTTTATTAAGATGACTTAAGGGCCGGGCGCAGTGGCTCATGCCTGTAATCCCAGCACTTTGGGAGGCTGAGGTGGATGGATCACCTAAGGTCAGGCATTTGAGACCAGCCTGACCAACATGGAGAAACCCTGTCTGTATTAAAAATACAAAATTAGCCAGGCATGGTGGCACCTGCCTGTAAGCTACTCAGGAGGCTGAGGCAGGAGAATTGCTTGATCCCAGGAGGTGGAGGTTGCAGTGAGCCAAGCCATTGCACTCCAGCCTGGGAAACAACAGCAAGGCTCCATCTGAAAAAAAAAAAAAATGACTTAAAAGTTCATTTCATATTCCTATTTTTTCAACTTTTTGAGGGCAGGGTAGTTGACATATTTTATTGATGTTTGGGTCCTCCGGGGCACCTCAGGTGCTGGTAGGCATTTGCTGGATTGCTTCTGCACTGATAGAAGTGAACAATAGCTCATAAAACATGCCGAAAAAATAACTTCAAATCCATATTCATGGTTCTGCCTAGCCCAGAGTTGGGACCAATCACTATAGGTGGCAGTGATTTGTCTAATTTACTCCCAGTTGTTGATAAACATAAAACATGTAGACAAACATCTGGGGACATCGATGTTGCTGCTCTCACAGCTGAGGCTTAGAGCTGGTTCAGCCCACTCAGGCGGGACTTCGGTGCCAGCTTTATCCCGCAAAAACCCTGCTTGTTTCTTCTAGTTGTTAAACCAAGTAAAGACCCACCTGCTCAGCCTGAGCAACTGTTTTCAATCAATAATTAAGTAACTTTAAGGTCCCGATCTATACAAATTTATCAATATTTTCACTGAAAAGGGATCAATATAGAAAGAGGGAAACATTCAAGTAAACCCTTTTAATGGCCATGTTTTGGCTGTGGGAAGTAAATGAATTGATTAAATGAGGGGCCAATATTGGCCTGCCAATGCAATTCTTTTCTCATTTTCATAAATATTCCCACCAACCTAGTTTAACTCTCTCCCTTGGTGATACATTACCTTGATAAAGTTCTGTTCTAAATGTTCTACTCAAGAGGGGGCATATGCTTACATTAAATGTAGGAGAGTTTCTGAGTTAATAATTATTGAGAACCGACTATATCCAGGCATTGTGCTAGTGCTTCACATGAATCATTTAATGCTGACAAAATTCTGTGAGATAGGTGTCATTATTAATTTCCATTTTGCAGATGAAGGAACAAAGGCACTAGAAAAGTGAAATACTTGTCTCCAAATCACAATAATGAGTAAGAGTTGGAGCCAGTACTTTCACCTTGTTCTAACATCCCCTGCCCTATTCAGCATTCCACACTGCATCCTTACATTATCCAACCTGCCCTCTCACCACTGTGGGCCCCACTGCTGATGCTCAACTCATACACAGAGTATGATGATGAGGTTTTGGCTCTTAGTAGGTACAGCCATAATGTAAAATGAGTAATCCCTTTGACTTCCATTCACTTCTTTCATTCTGGCCAGCTGTGGCTATCACTCAGAACATTTCCAGACATTTGTCTCCCTAGCCCATAGAAGTCACCATCTCTGTAATCTGAATGAGTTTAGGTTAAGATCCCAGCTCCATTATTTCCTGGCTGTATCGTCTTGGGCAAGTTATTTATTCTCTCTGAGCCTCAGTTTGTGTGTTTTCATCTTGGGGATAATAATAGGGGTTTTGTGAGGATTAAGTGAGATTATACATGTAGCGCACAGTGTGGCACATTTGTAGTATTATCTCCTGAGAACAAATTTATTCCTCAAAAGTTACTTGGAAACAAGTATAATAAAGAAAAAATGAATGTGTTGGTCCGTTTGTGCTTCTATAACAAAATACACAGACTAAGTAATTTCTATACTATAGAAATTTATTTCTCACTGTTCTGAAGTTTCAAGATGCTAGCAGGTTCAGTGTCTGGTGAGAGAGCACTGTCTCTGTTTCCAAGATGGTGCCCTGTTGCTATGTGCTCCAGAGGGGCGGAACGCTGTGTCCTGACATGGTGGAGGGGACCAAAGGGGCAAAAAGGAGCAAACTCCCTCCATCAAGCCCTTTTAAAAGAGCACCTAATTCATGAGGGCAGAGACCTCCTGATTTATTCACCTCCTAAAGATGAAACTTCCCAACACTGTTGAATTGGGAATTAAGTTTCAA
This sequence comes from Cebus imitator, assembly GCF_001604975.1. NCBI lineage: Eukaryota > Metazoa > Chordata > Mammalia > Primates > Cebidae > Cebus > Cebus imitator. The sequence continues at coordinate 369,516 of NW_016107481.1, read as the reverse complement.
CATGAATTTTGGAGGGGGCAAAAATAGCCCATAGCAAGGATGATCCAGTTTAGGTTGGAGTAAAAAATTAAGTGTGACTCTAAAACACTCTGACAGGTGTGCTTGTCTGCCTTGCCCACTGCTGAACAAAGATCCCAAAGTGGATTTCCAGACCTTCCGGCTCATTGCCACAGCCTGGGCTTAAGTCTGCAGCCTCCCAAGATGACCATTCCAAAGCCAAATAAACATTTGAATATGTAATTTCAGAGAGACTTTTTCCAAAAACTTATATTGCAAATGCAATAAAATGTGTAAATCTCATAGACATAAACATCGAATGAGAAAAAAAAACAGAAAAATAAACATCGAATGAGAAAAAAAACAGAAAAATAAGATTATATACCGTATGATTCTATTTATATAAAGTTCTACAACAAGCCAAACTAATGTCTGGTGACACAAATCAGAATAGTGCCTCTTTCTGGGAAGTGGTACTAAGGGAGAAGGAGGAGGAGGGAGCCTTCTGGAGTCCTTGAAATAGTCTATGTCTTAAATTGGGTGTGGTCATGAGCATGTACATATGTGAAAATCTAGCAAGATGAACACTTAAGGTTAGGCACATCAGTGTATTTATGTCGTGCCTAAATGTATTTAGTTGTCCTACTTTATAATGTACCTGAGTGGCCTTCTTTCAGTCTCTCCACCCACCCTTGCCCCCGCTCACCCACTGCACCCCCAAGATTCAGCTGGACTCATCATGACACAACAGAAAAAGAGGCTGACAGGAAATACCCAATTTGAGCTGAAAAACTGACTGTGTGGGCCCTACCACAGAAGACGTTTATCCAGTCTGTTGGTTTCTAACAATAATGCCAAACCTCACATTCAGAATTAATTTGTATATCAAATTTTAAATGTGCAAAATGGAAGTGAACGTATCTTTTTCAAACCCCAATTTCAAGATCATAAATGCAGAGAGAGAAAGAGTGTGTCTGTGTGTGTGTGTCTGTGTGTGTGTGTCTGTGTCTTGTCTGTGTGTGTGTGTGTGTCTGTGTGTGTGTGTGTGTATGCATGTGTACTCCTTTCTCTGCATGGATACATAGACTGGTCTTCTTCTGTACTTTGAAAGAAGCTTTCTCTAAATATGTATGTCCTCAACATTTATCAGTGAGACCACAGTATGAAAGTATGAATCTTCATCTTCAACATTTAACTAACAAAAAATCAGAGGCCATTGAGTTGGAAGAAATCTTCGCAGTAGAGGTCATTGGCTCATCTTTCCACCCTGTCAGGACTCTTTTCAGTAGTAGCCCTGATGGAGGATGGAGATATCCCCATGAAGTTTAATTAAGACACCTAGAGCATTTCTGTCTTGTTTGCCACTAGGTCATCTGAGAACGTGAGGGAGGCTGAAGCATGGGTATAGGCCAAAAAAGAAGAAGAGCTGCCAAATAGCTTTTATGTGTAATCAATACAGAACAATTCAACAGCAATAAGAATTGCTACATCTCCCCTTGGGCCCTCTGCCTTGTCTTCTAAAGCCAGCCACATTAAGCTTAGAGCAATTCAGTGCTTAGATTGTTGGAAATAGGCATGTCAGAGAAATGCAAAAGTTGCACTGGCATTTTAGGTTTGCTCTGCCCTTCAGCAGAGACGGAAACCGTACCTCCCATTACATCTGTCCAGGTCACCCAGGAGTCGTCAGCCGCCCTCAGCTGCTGGGAGCCATTTTACACACTTCTTTTCTTTGTAAATTTTTTTTTCAAAGGTTTATTTCTTTTTAAGAATTAATACACATTCTCGTCTGTAAAGGTTGAAACTCCCGTCTGTCATCTCTCTCTGCCCTTCATGGAATTGCCTCTCCCTTATAGAGCACAGCTGAGAAGTGTTCACTTATGCTCTATAGAAAAGGGTTTCCATGTGACAGATGGAAAATTTCAAACTACAAAAGTGATCTGAAAATTGCACAAAGCTCTTACTAGCTGCTGATGGGCCTCAGTCATGAATAATTATTGATCTGTGGATGTAGAAATTGGGTAGTTAATGCTAGAAAGCGTGCAAAAGATACATTTTAGAAGAAAGTAGATTATTTTTGTGTTTCCAATCTATATGGTCACATTTTAAGTATTTGCCACTGTAAGTTTCTTTTAAAGAGAAAAATAACCTGGTTACTATTTATGTCAAAATATAACACTTGATAATGTGCATCAGTTTTAAGAAAATCTCCTATGTTGTCCTTGTTATACCATTGGCTAGGACAGTCACTAGAAAAATAGCTAACTAAATTTTTAGAAAGAAACCAGAGTTGAGATGTATATTAAGGTAGAGAAGCCCCTTTCCCCTAAATTGTATATGAAATATTTGCCTGGAATTTTTCATCACTCCCCAAATGTTTAATGGAATAATCAGTACCCAAAAGCACTGAAAACAGATCACCTATTGTTTCTGTGTCTAGTGATATGAATATAACAGGAATGAAACCCAACCAATCATATAGCATAGAAGAAGGAAGGAAAACCAGCATTTCTCACGTACCTACTATGCATGAGACATCATGCTAGGATAAGAGTGACTCTAATCCTGCTGCGAGAAATAAATGAAACAATGGGTATAAAGAACATAGCACAACAACATGTGTTTAGCAGAGATTTAATAAATGTTACCTATATATATATCAGGTAATGTGTATGTGTTTCTTTTCTTTTTTAAAGTTACAACCACTTTGCTATTTAACACTGAAACATGTTTATGATTTCCTCAGTTAATATAATAATTAGTCCAAAATTCAAACATTACAAAAAGAAAAAAGGAAAAAAGCAAATGTCTCTCAAAGCCAGCCACCATCAACATTTTGTTGACACTTCTTGAATAACACCCTCTTTCTATACACGCACGCATATACAAGTTTACATAGTGGCATCTTACTGCTTATGTGTTTTGTTATCTGACTCTTGGATTCCACGGCATGTCCTGGTGTTTGCAAGGCAGAGATCATTATTTTCATTTGGGGGAGTTGAGGAATTCAAAGCTCAGAGAGGTTGTGTACATTTTCCCAAGGTCAGTCATTTTGCTATCAAGGGAGCAAAGCTAAAATTTGAATTCTAATCTATTTAATCGAAACCCGTGCTCTTTCCACACAAAGAAGAAACATACAGTAATTGCAAATTTCCCTTAAGAAAAATTCAATTGTACACAAATTTACTTCTATAAACCTTTTTAGCAACTTGTTTCCAGTACATATGAATGGTAAACTAGTCCTGTTGGGAGTAATTTTAAAAAGAGAGAACTGGGGTTTGAGAATACAAAGGGGTGGTAAAAACAGATGGCAAAGAAAAAGGAGATTTTGCACTGCAGCCTTGGGAAAGATAGGGAAGATGAAGGGAAACCTTTCCAGCCTTAGAACTGTGCCCCTCTCTGAGGAGGGAGCGCAAGGTGTTTAGGAGGGTCAGGCAGCAACAGGAGCCCAGGCAAGAAGTTAACATTCACAGACCTAAGCAATCTAATCCCAAGGGTGTTCCAGGAGGGAAGAGCACTAAATACTTCCTCAGCAGAGAACACCTGAGGGTCTCCAATGCCTTTTCCATCTCAGGCAGCCAAGTCTCTGCTTCTGACTCCACTGAAGAGAATGGAGGGGGCATCAAAGAAGAGGAGCTCCAGCCATAAAATCGAAAAAGCGTGAAACATTTGGTTGGAGGATGAGAAAGACACACAGAAATTCTTGCTGGCATGCATATTACCTTTAATTAATATTTATCTCTATCTTTAAACATGCTTATTAGCATGCATATCAGAGTAAAACAAATTGGCAACCACCAGTTTTCAGGAGAGGTCCTGAAAAGTTTCAATTAAGCTAAACATGGCAAGGGAAATAAATGTACATGCATTATCACTAATTTAGTGTGAAGAAACTTATCAATTGACTATATTTGGTGTTTATTTTTGCAGTTAAATTTCCTTAATAGAAAGGTATTTATAGGAGCTTTTATGTAAATATTTCTGACCTTTGTCTTCATTCTGTTTTCTCCCGTAAGGTCTTCATTTCCTCAAAAGTGTATTCTGTCACCACAGGAATTTTCCAGATCCTTTCTTCCCTGTATTCGCCAGCCACTTTGGGACAACCCATTTTCCTTCTAGCCCTTCCTTACTCATCAGTAAGCCAAAGGCAGAAAGCACTTATAGGATGTACTCATATCGAGAAGTGAAAAAAGACAAAACAGTTGAGCTAATTCAGTGCTAGGTTCCAACTGTTCTGGTTAGAACAAAATATGTATGCATGCATGAAGCAACAAATACAATTTGTGAAGTGTTACTGATTCTGCACACGTGTTCAATGTTCTATGTACACTTACAATGGGCATTGCACACCTGATTTTCAGTCTAAGATATTCTATCACTAGTTTATTGCTTTGGGCAAGTTGTCTACAAATCTGTGATCCTGTATTCTGTCTTTAAAATGAAAGGAATAGTATCTACTGTCCAGTGTTGCCGTGTGAACAACTGAGACACTCTAAGTAGTAGTTATTGATCTTAACAATCATTTATTTGGCTTCTGATATATGCCAGAGCATTTGAAATTCAAAATAAAATATAGTTTCTGATCTCAAGAAATTCACCATTCAATGGAAGAGGCAAGATTATATACATATAAATAGAATGAGATTTAGAAGTGCCAATAGAGGTAAGTACAAAACGCGAGGGAAATAGAAAAGCATCACTCTGGAGGAGGAGATTTCTCCAGGTAGACAAGATGGGCAGTTGTTTCCATCAGAAGGAAGGGCGGTGAAAAGACAGGATGTGGCGCAGCAGCATGGCTTACCGAACAGCCGAGAGGAGGCGGAAGAGGCAACAGGAAACGGGCTCCAGGGCCTCATCACATTCACTATTAAGATATCTGAATTTCTGTTACAGCTTGTATCTTAAATACGATCTTTCTCTGATACACCATGATCCACTGGTTCACAAAACAAAAACTTTGTGTCACCAACTGAATTTTCCTGGTAGACAGATTTCTACATTTCTAAAGAATGGGTGTTTGAGCATGAAGTAGCCGGTATCCTCTGAATTGTCAACCCTGACACAGAAATTCACAAGGAATAACAGCATCTAGAGTTTTCTGTAGAGGTTATTTATAGAACAAAGCCAGAGCGGTTATAGGACTCCTGTTATTTACCCAGGATGACATCCCAATTCATTCATTCACTCTTCCTGCAAAGGTTGCCTGGCCCTGCTCAGGCTGCAGGGTGGGGCTGACATGCCCCCGCCTCCAGATGTCGAGCTGCTTCATAATCACCAAGCAGTGGCACCTCACACTGTCCCATTAGAGAGGCGTGCGCAGCCCGCTTGTTGGGCATGTTGATGCAAGCTTGGGAAGGAAAACATAATTCACTTTTGCCAGTGACAGAAATGTTAACACTTACTTGAAATAGCTGATAATCTGACACAGGAGAGTTAAAGGATTACTGTATTTCATTTGGCTAATAAGAAAAGCTGTTTAAAAGCCATGTTAAAAAGACTTAATGTATGATGACTGAGCATTGCTTTAATGTATTCTGTGTCATCAACTATTAGAATGATTTTCCCCTCTTATGTTGCCATAGATTTTTGCCTCTTTTCTCTGAGAAGAGATAATGTAAAGCAGCATCCATTCAACAGAGACTTTCCAAAGAAACATTCAATCAATAAGGATTTCTTGAGCACCTACTGTGTGCCAGTCACCACACTAGGCAGTTGGGATACCTCTCAGCAGGGGTATGTTTTTGGAAAGAATCAGTGGGGAAAGACAGTAGACAAAAGATATTGAAAAGTTATGTTTGGGATTTAGTTGATCTATGACATAATCATATTTAACTCTCATTTATTAGGTGAGGAAACTGAGGCCTAGAAAACCAAGTGACTTGTGGAGGGGGCATGGATAATTAGTGGGAAACCCTGGCCTGGATCCATGATCTTTTGCTTCTCTTTTTGATGCTGGAGCACCATCTCCTGTAGTCACAAGAAAGAATTATGAAAGAATGTGTTTGCAACAGGGCAAGAAGCCCAGTAAAGCAAAATCCCATGGGGCTCCTGAGCCCCTCAGCATCCACGGGGAGCGCTAGAGTCCATGACAAAGATGCCTTCAGTTCTGTCCACACTACGCAAGATCAGGCTGCTTCACCCTCTTGCACTGGAGGCCTGCCCCCTTTCTGGTGGTTTCTCCTGGCCCAGTGCCCCTCCTCACTATTCAGGGCACTTTCAGCTCAGAAGACATTATCAGGAAATAGCTACATTCTCCCACCCCCACCCTCACCAGTCAGCTAAATCAGCTCTTTCTACAGCTGAAGTAATCAGGCCTAAAGTCAAACACCTTTCTTTATTTCTTCCTTCCTTCCTCTCTCCCTCTCCATCTCTCTCTCCTTCCCTCCCCCTCTTTCTCTCTCTTTCTTTCTCTTTCTTCCTCTCTTTCTTCCTTTCTTTCCCTCTCTCTTTCTTTGTCTTTTTCTTTCTCTGTCTTTCTTTCTTTCCTTCTTTCTTTGTGTCTTTTTCTTCCTTCCTTCCTTCCTTCCTTTTCTTTCTTTCTTTTCCTTTCCTTTTCTTTTCTCTCTCTTCCTTACCTTTTCGCGTGTGCCTCACGTTCAAGGTACCAGGTACCATTCCTCTTTCTTGGGACTTAGAGTTCCCTACCTCCCTGAGATATTGTGATCCAAAGGCAACATGACTCCATTCTCAAATAATACAGCAAAACGTCTCCCCCAAACTTTGGGATCCCTATCCCACACAATGGCAGGGTTGTCTGTTCCTTCACCAAAAGATTGCTATAGCAGGGGTCAAAACTGACAAGGGAACCCAGAAACTAAAGCAAATGGTTAGTGGCTCCCCTTTCTGCCTGCCCTAATTTCTAGGTGAGTGTGGCCCATCTTGGTGACAAGAAGCAGGAAGCAATTGAGGTGGTTAATGCATTAGAGCCACCTCGAATCAGGGTTCTTTCACACAGAGGTGACCACAAGCAGTGGCCACACAGGTTAAGCCGTGTGGATCTACAGATATCTTGTTTACTTTTACTACAAACTCAGAAATTTCTGCAATAATGGGCTCAGGAAATTGGTCTAAATAATTCAAGGCTATTCTTCCCATAATTCTATTCTTCACCTGCTGTATAAACTCAATTCTTCTCTACATCCTCCCCTAAACTGGACCTGACCATAAAAACCATGTGTTTTTCCACCCTTAATTTTTGTTTGTTGCATTTACAAAAGGCATTCTTTGTTGTAATTCCATTGACAAGAGGAGATTCACTATCACCACCACTCCATGTATCTGGCACAGCTTCCTTTTGGATCAGCTTTGCCCTTGACTCACCTCACTCTTGATGTCCCAAAGAGGCAAACACACTCGTATCTCCCACTCATGGCTTTGTCTGTCGCACCCACTGCCTCACATCAATTCACTAACTTAGCATATCGTGTTTCTAGGAAACAACACATTTCCCTTCTCCCATAAAAGAGGTTTACTTCTAATCAATCCTAAGAAACACTAATAATCTTAACAGTATTAGTATTACTAATAAAATCTTCATCATTTATGATGTACCTACCATGTGCCAGGCCTGGTGCTAAATGCTTTGTATGAGTCACCATGGTTATTATTTTTATTATTTTTATTTGACAAATGAGGCTCAATAAAGTTGGGTAAATTATCCAAAGTTATGCCAGTTATAATTATTTATGTCCAGTCTTCAAATCTAGGTCCTCGTGACTCAAAGCCCACTGGTTTAGTAGTTCCCTCTAGCTTAACCTCTAATTTGTTCTCCTGGAGCACTGCACAAAAGTCAAAATGCTTGGTTCTGAGTGGTGAGCCTTGATCGTTAACCCTGATTCTCAGAGAAGTTGACATCTTCCAGATTCTACAGTCTGTGCCTTTGCAGCCTGCCTTCTTAGGAAAAAAAAAAAATATTTAGTTCTTATAATTTTTGTTCCAATTAAGTAAAGCCAAGGTGTGTCTTTTAGGCATTGAAAAACAAAACAGAATTCTATCAATAGTAGTTGAATGAATCCAGCTGAATTGAAGGTACATTTTGTCCTGGAAAGAGAGGGATAGAGTTGGAGTTAGAAGACTTTGATTCATTTACCAGCTCCACCATTGAGTATTTTTGTGCTCTTAATCTTTCTGACCTCAATTTCCTCATCTGTGGAAAGGGAGAATATTACACTTCTCCCAGAATCCTTGGGAGGATTTAAGGAGACCCTGCTGGAGAAGGCTGTGGGCACAGTGCCTGGCATGTCAGCCGCTGATGGTCTTGTTGGTTGCATTTGAATCTTAATTTATCTGAATTTCCTTGAAATATCTATGTAGAAGCAAGTAAAATCTGAAATCATATCCTGATCTCTTTACATGTTCTTCCCTGGGCTTCATAAGATTGTATTATTATTAAGAAAATGTTACATTTATCAGCATTCTTTTCACCCCTACATCTATATTACACGCTTATCACAAAGTATGTGGTTACAAAAAAAAAAAGACGTTTCCCATCCTTATCCTTTGGGTCTTCTCCTTGAATTAACCTCTGTTTGAGAATACTGAAAGCTAAATGTGAATAAAAAATACAAAGTTCTCCAAACTAGAACTCAGGTCAGTGTTCAGGAACCAAAAATCTTGCTTTATTGATACCTACAGAAAATTCCTGGGATGTTCACCACTATTCCCCAGTGCTTGCTACATCACAGAAATGCCTGTGATCCTCTGACCTTTTCATCAATTGCTAGCCTATCATCTAACATCTTCTGCTAAGTGAAGAGCAGGGTATCCCTAAGAGTAGGTATTAATTATTAATATGTATTAATAATACATTGCATTACCCTTTCACTGGAGTGCAGGCTTTTGGATCTAGTCAAGTTTTATAAATTGTTGTCAATTTGAATAGGCATGGCATTTTTCAATAAATCATTGCAGTCTGGATCACTTTACCCCATGTACCCTCTAGTCAATTGCCCAGGAAAGAGAAATGCCTGAGTAGAGGTATAATGTTTTTGTTTATTACAAATCTATTCCACCTATTTTTTTCTGAAAACAGCACTCATGTTTTGCTGAAAATTCTGCCAGAGCTTAGCCCATTCCAAGTGGATCAATTAAACAAACTGATTCTTCCTGTCCTCAGAGGTGGGCATTTGACCCAGAACTAGCCAATTAGCATGCAGCAATCCACTAGTTCAGTGATGGGCATGTGACCCAATCAGAACCAATCAGAACTAATCCCAAGACCTCCCCCTGAGCTTGGTTCCTCATCTGAGAGAGAGAGAGAAAGAGAGAGAGAGAGAGAGTGTGTGTGTGTGTGTGTGTGTGTGTGTGTGTGTGTGAAGGGATGTTGCCAGAGGGGGACACGTTTTATGGGGCCCATGTTAGAAAGATTGGAGGAAAGAAAATAAAGAGCACGATCCTTTTTTTAAAATTATGAAGAATTATTTCTTGAAAGATCATTGCTACCATTTATGGAGGACTTTAATTTGTGATAGGCAGCTGTACTAAATACTTTATATCAATCATCTCATTTAATTCTCACAATTTCATGAGGTAGACTGTACTATTATAATCCACATTTTAACATTTTATGCAATAAGCAACTTGCCCAAAGTCACACAGCAAAGAAGTGAAAGAGTCAGGGTTTAAGCCCAGATCTGCCCTTCCCTAGTACCCAGCTCTTCCTCTGAATAAATTGGTTACTTGCCAATGTAATCGACAGTGTACAAATGGCTCCTAAATTTCCCATGATGTGGACTTGTTAAATCAAGTTTCTATTAGATGAGAAGGGAAACAATGTTTGTTACCTTATTATTCTGGGAATTGAAATATTTTGATCATTGTACTTCCACAATGGGTGTTTTAAGAGACAAAGATCAAGGTCTATGTTCCTTCTCCTAGCCAAACTGGCTTCAGACCTATGTGGAATTTAGACAATGGTGCCTTTCCAATGGTAATAGGAAACCTAGTGTTATCAAGTGCACTTCCCTTTATTGATAAAAATCTTTTGGAATTAGGTAAATCAAAATTACCTGGAGATGAAACTTTGAATTTAGAAACATAGAATTGAAAAAAAAAAGTGATGGATAATTTCTGATGACATGAATGGACCTATGAAATATGTATTTCTCTTCTCCCCATTTTGCATCAACTCATTTGATATTTCAGTTTGTGTAATAGTTAAAACTCCTGCCTCCTGGCAGAGGCAATAATTGCAAACAACTGTAAAGTATTACTCATCTTGCTGATCAAAATGACTTCCCACTAAATAAACCATGAAAAAAGCTTTTCCACCCACAGGGAAGTGAAGTGTAAATGATATACAGACTCTACCATGAAGAGATCAACAGATTGCATTTTCCTACAACTATGGTTTTATATAGCTACAGTCACTTTCAAAAATGGCTTATAAACTCAGTTAGTTCAGGAAAAAGAACTTAGATAATAACATTAAGATGGCAGTGGGGATCCTGGGAAGTGTTTGAAGTCACAAAGCTTTTGGAGAGCCATCTTGATTCCTCTGCGCTTTCCAACCGATGAAAACAATTTGCAATGTGGTTTTATTCGTGCTTATTTTGGATATCACTCCAGCTCTCTTGCCCTTCAGAGACACTGTATCTGAGGAACATTAGCTGGACATCCATGTCTTGGTTTTTCAATCATGGTTTTGAAGGGTGAAGGGGCCCATAGTGGTGGTAGTGTCAATATGTTGATGCTACCGCTGTGGGCATCTGACTGTGAGCTTCAGCTCCTGATGAAAGAGCAATCTGGTGCCAGAGTCACAGAGCTGACCTCTGGTGTCACTCCAGCTACTTGCCCACACTACACTGCCAGCTCCTTGTGATTCTCCTAAACTAGGAAATTCACTGGATAATATTCACCAAAAACCAACAAAAACTTCTCTTCACATTCAGACATAAATTTCTGTCCCCTACCTATCACCTTTCTCTAAATCAAGACTCATATATAAATTGATACTAAACCTATCTTTTCAGTCTTAGTGCTTTTCTCATATTTAGTTAAAATGTAATAATTGTACATATTTATGGGACTCAGAGTGACATGTCAATATATGTATACAATATTTGTATTTCTATAGATGTAATGATCAAATCAGGGTAACTAACATATCCATTGCATCAAACACTTATCATTTCTTCATGCTGTAAACATTTGAAATACTCTCTTAGCTTTTTTAAAATATACAATAAATTATTGCTAACCATATTTGCCCTACAGTGCTGTAGACACTAGAACTCATTCCTCCTATCTCGCTGTTAATTTGTATTTGTTAACCAACCTCTCCCTGTTCTCTCCTCCCTGCTGCTCTCCCCAGCCTGTAGTAACCAGAATTCTACTCTCCACTTCCATGAACTCTGTGTTTTTTGTAGCTCCCACATATGAGTGAGAGCAAGAGATAACTATCTTTCCGTGCCTGGCTTATTTCACTTAACATAGTCTTCCAGGCTCATCCATGTTGCAGCCAAGGACAGAATTTCATTATTTTTATGGCTAAATAGTACTCCATTGTGAATATATACATTTTAAATCTATTTATCTGCTTTTGGGCATTTAGGTTGATACTCATCTTGGCTATTGTGAATAGTGCTGCTATACACATGAGTGCAGGTATCTCCTCAGTATGTCGATTTTCTTTCCTGTAGATAAATGCCCAATGGTAGGATTGCTGGAAAAAGAATTATTTTTCTTTAAACTTGATCGTGTCTGTCCTCATAAACGTATGTTAAACCTATCTCTTGTCACCAATGCCACCCCACCCCAAGCAGTTGTTTACTTCCCTTCCCTTGTTCTCTGCGCCCTGAATGCCTCCATCCCCCAGCCTCAGGCCTTTCTATATCATTTCCTATTTGGGCACTCAGTTTTTATTCGACTTTGGTACTGTCCTTTGAGAATTTGCAATGTGGTTTGGATACAGCACTTTTTATCAGGATGTCACCTCAGAGTTGATAAATTCAAGGTAATACCATTCTTTTTCCTGCCAAAGTCAGCTCCTCCTTTCCACTGCACTTTCCTGCCAATGCTACCACTCTTTCTTCTGTTGTACAGGGAGAACACAGGTCACCTCCTTGGCATGAAATGTGTAGGTGCTCAATAAAGATTTGTTGGATACATGAATGAATGTTCTTAGAGTACACTCTTGTAACTGGACTGATCATTACACAGGCGTAAGTTTCATTCTCTAAAAGAGGTGAGTGAGAGTTTGTGCTAAGGTGGTAAGCATCCCTCAGGGCACACTCTGGATATAGATTACAGAATTGCTGAACTTGTGGAATGTGCATATTTAATACTGAAAATATTTAATGCCACATGTGTGAGACTTTTGCCAACTGGAATCTGAACATCAACAATTTTGAAGGGCTTACTCTACATTCTCAGCACAAAAATACTTTTTATAAATGCACATATTTATGTGCAATAGTATAGGAAATTTACTTTAAAATATACAACAAATTTATTTTAGCAATTGGCCCTGGGGACACAGAAGGAGAATGGGATTGGGATGGTAGGGTAGGAGCATTACCTAATAATGCTTTATTTTATTAAAAATAATTACTGAAAACCAATGCAATGAATATTAACATGTTAATTGAGGGAGTTGGGAGTATAGTGCTTATATCCTTCTTTACATGTTTTGATATCTTTAATTTTTTTTTTTTGCTTTCGTTAAGGAAGAAACAGTTTAATTGGTAGTATATCTATAATGGTACATGAAATAATGTCTGATCTCTAAACACTGACATCCTACATTAGATGAAATATTTTAACTATCAAACTTTGATATTACACTATAAAATTAATTGAAGAAAGTTACCCCTCTTTGTTTCTTTTTTCTTTTGTTATTATATGCCCCATGTGATCTGCAGGAATTTTTTTTCTAGGCTTTGATTGTTTTAAATAAAATCAGAATTTGTTAAAGTTCAGTTAACACTCAGCTGTGAACCCTATGGTACTGGGGTCTTTTTCAATGGCAGATCTTTAAGCATTATTTCAAACTGTTATATGTTAATTTGTCTATTGCTAATTTATAATTTATTATTAAATACATTAAATTTCTTAAAAAGAAAAAGGAAAGAAGTAAAAGGAAGCATTTATTAAAATTAAATAAAGGAATGAGCAGTCGAAAACAAGAAAACCTATTCTGAGCATCCATACTTCTTGGCAACCAAAACAATCAATGAAATCAACGTATCGGATCAAAGAGTTCCCAGTTGTCCACCATGTTACCAGAAGAGAAAAACCCTTTATCATAGGGTTACACTTTGGGAAGTATTTTCCATAAGAATCTTAATATAAGCATTCTTGAATGACGTAATGTACGTTCTTGAATGAAATAATGTACACTTTGGGCAATGCAACCCAAAGTACTAGTCCTGTTGGTGTCTCAAATTGGCTCTCAGTAAGTAATCTGGACATAATGTGAAATTATGATGCTGTATAGACAATTCAACTTAAGGGGTTAGAGTGATGCAATCCAAATAGATGGCTTTCTTCTGATCTGGCTTAACATAAATCTTGAAAAATCTGGAAGAGTAAATGTTTAATATATCCTCAGTTCTCAACCACTCTTCTTTCCATGACAGACACCATCACAGGCAGGGCATCCTCCCAAGGGTACACTCAATATTATGTGCAGTTCCCACACAAGAAGGCACATCACAATCTTAGTGAGAATGATGTTCTCATAAGGTCAGTTATACGCAGTGTGCATAGTTGTTCAAGTGTGAGTATGAAACCAAATCATTCACAAGTACCACTACTCTGATTATTAGTAATAATAATCTACTTGTGACATAGATTTTCTTTACTAAGACAAAATATTGTTTTTACGCCACGGTTGAAACATTGGTCTTAGGCCAACACTCTCTATTATCCATTGTTGTTGCCAAACCTTTCAGAGCTGTTTTATGTGAGGCAAAAGGTCTCTGGTCTCTTCCTGCCTCTTTGGTCAAAGCAAAAGAGGAGTACGAACAACCGAGAGAGTGATGATGCTGCTGTGCCCACCTACGAGGCAGACCTCGTTCCTGGGCTGGGAGATGTTTTACGATCAGGGTGCAGTAGAAAGAGCACACAGCTAGCAGTAAAGAGAGGTGGCCCTGACTGCAGCTCTGCCTCTAACTTCCTGAGTAACCTTAGGCTGGTCACCCAGTGACTGCTTCTCACATTCTTTTTTTTTTTGAGATGGAGTCTTGCTCTTTTGTCCAGGCTAGAGTGAATACAGTGGTGCAATCTCAGCTCACTGCAACCTCCACCTCCCAGGTTCAAGCAATTGTCCTGCCTCAGCTACCCAAGTAGCTGAGATTATAGGCGCCCGCCACCTTGCCCGGCTAATTTTTGTATTTTTAGTAGAGACAGGGTTTCACCATCTTGGCCAGGCTGGTCTTGAACTCCTGACTTCGTGATCTACCCACTTCAGCCTCCCAAAGTGCTGGGATTACAGACATAAGCCACCGTGCCCAGCCCCACATTCTTTTTTGTAAGCAGCAAGGATTGAATCAGACAACAGCCTCTAAGTTTCTTCTGAACTCTCATACTCAGGGATGCCAACGATGTTGGCAGGATGAGCTACATAGTTTGTAGGGCCCAGCGCAAAATGAAAATACAGGGCTCCTTGTTCAAATATTAAGAATTTCAAGATGCAACAGGAGAGCATTGTAAACCAAGCGCACAATCCTTCTGAGATGAGGGCTCTCTGCAACTGCACAGGTCATAGCCTTTGAAGTCAGCCTGGTGTCAGCTTCCCATTACAAAGCTGGTCTGTCACTCAGGGCTCAGAAGGCAGATCTTCCAGGCTGAAAGTGGGAGGAGAGCACATGTTGTGCTAGTCACAGCCAGAGATAACACAAAGGGAACTTTAACAAGGGCCCAGGCCCAACACAAATTGTTATAAAGAAGAGAAGAGGGTCACCTAGGGACTCAGTACAAAAATGATCCTCTGTCCATATCTCCTCTCCAGGTTTCAGTCATGGCAAAGACTGTCCCAGATTTCAGAGGCTTCAAAGAAGATCTTCACTCTGAAACCTGGGCAAAGCCTGGGGATAGCAGGTTGTGTGCCACTTCACTCTCCTGTCTCTTTCTCTCTGAATAAAAATCTTTTATCAGGAAGCCCAGAAGAACACAGCCAAGAAGCAGGTAGGTGACTGCTATTCCCCTCTTGCTGAAATCACAGCCACTTGGGGTCAGAGTGATGGCAGGGGTGGCTCAGGCCTTGAACACGTGAGAATAGATTGTCTTGTCAAGGCGCTGATGTAACACACATTCTGCCTGACTTGGTGCATTGTCTCAGGTCTCAGCACTCACAATGGATGCTCTTAATTCTACACACAATTCCCAAATGTGAATAAGGATCTTTGGCCAGCCATGCTTCAGTGCATGGAGGGTAGTAGGGACCTCCACTAAGGCCCCACCTTCCACCATCCAAATGCTTATCAGAAGGATGAGCTTGCGTAATTTTGTGATACGTGACAGGATGGTGTCAGCAGACTGGCCAAATCCACATTCAGTATTTCCTATTGTGAGGTCTTTGGTGTCAGGTGACACTAAAGAATGAGAATGGTAAAAAAAATAACTTCTGGTGAACCACTTTCCAATAGGCTGAGAATGCAGTTTTCAAATCACTTCCATTACTTGGCTTAAAGAAACTGGAAAGCTAAGTGAAAGAGACCACAGGGCTAAAGGTCAGAGGACCTGAGCTGTCACTCTCAATTCCCACTAACAGGCTGAATGACCAAAGATAAGTCATTTGTCCTGCTGTGTTTCTGTTTTCCCATTGAAAAACTGTAATAAAATACTTGCTTTATGGGGAACCCGTGACCAGAAAATGAGGCAACGTATAAAATACACATTTAAATATAAAATCACGGCCAGGCGCAGTGGCTCATCCCTATAATCCCAGAACTTTGTGAGGTCGAAGCAGGTGGATCACATAATATCAGGAGTTTGAGACCAGCTTGGCCAACACGATGAAACACCATCTCTAATAAAAACATAAAAAATTAGCCAGGTGTGGTGATGAGTGCCTGTAATCCTAGCTACTCAGGAAGCTGAGGCAGGAGAATTGCTTGAACCTGAGAGGCAGAGGTTGCGGTGAGCTGAGATCCTGTCACCACACTCCAGCCTGGGCAACAAGAGAGAAACTCCATCTCAAAATCAATAAATGAAAATAAAATCACTCTGCAACTAGTGAGTACAACTTGAGTTTCCTTCTTCTTAATTTTTATTTTTTGGTCTGTTGCCCAGATCATTGCCCAGGCTGGTGCAATCCCCACCCTGCAACCTCCGCCTCCCAGGTTCAAGCGATTCTCCTGCCTCAGCCTCCTGAGTAGATGGGATTACAGGTGCCTACCACCACACCCAGCTAATTTTTGTATTTTTAGTAGAAATGGGGTATTGCCTTGTTGGCTGGGCTGGTCTTGAACTCCTGACCTCAAGTGATCCACCCACCTCAGCTTCCAAAGTGCTGGGATTACAGACATGAGCTACCACACCCAACCCAACCTGACTTTCTTAAGACCTCTTATGCCTCCTGGATCCAATAAAATAAATCATGATTAAAATAATAATTTTTAGAGGTTCCTGTAAGGTAGGAACTGCTGTTATTTCAACCCCCCAAAATGCCTTGTGGGGCCCTAACGTTATGTGTAGAATATAGAAAGTCACACCAAAATTCGGAGAAGAAGAAAAAAAAAGAAAAGAGGTTTAAAAGATTTACTCCACCAATCTCTTAGTAATTTTCGTGCTCATTATCAGTAAGCCGTGTTTTTCTTGTAAAAGAGCTACTTGGGCGTGCAGTGACTTGAGATAATTAAGAATGCATTTACATTTTATGGAGCCACTAATGCCCTCGGCATTCCAGGATCCTGCATTAGATTTGCTCATGGTACTTTTCTCCAATCAGTGAATATTAAAATATTTAACCTGTCGTCAGGCAATAACCCCTCAAGACACTAGGACTTGATTCAGTGATGTCAAGAAGTCAAAAGGGGGTTTGTCAACACAGAAAAACTATAGCTACCCTCCAAATTCTCCTTCTGTGAGGTTTTTTTTTTTTCTCCTCTTTTAATTGCTTGAAGGATCTCATTAAAATTTCCCAGTTAAAGTGAGAATTGGAAGGTCCACAGAGCAACTTGTGAAAGAATGGCTTTTAACACAATTTCCAAATGACAACACAAAAAAGGGGTGTTGCCCACCATTGGTCCTCTAAAAAATGAGAATTCCAAGAAGGTGGGAAATTTTACCAGATGAACTTCTGGAGTCCCTTCCCACTCTGAGATCTATGTAGTGTACAAAGACCAGGATTTGCAATTTCCCTGTGTCCCAGTGTTCTGAGTCACCTGGAATATAAAGATCCAGACTCTACTCAGAAAAGCCCTGCCAGGTAGCCCCTGAAAGATGTGTTTTGCAATGGCAGCAGGTGGAAACTGTCACCCACACCCCTTTGCAAATCTAGCAAGCCATCCTGCAAACTGATGTGAACCAGGGAGTGAGATGGGCTGAACTGTAAGCATGCCACTGCATTGCCACGCGTTTTTTCTTTTTCTTTTTTTTGAGACAGAGTTTCGCTCTTGTTGCCCAGGCTGGAGTGCAATGGCGCAATCTGGGCTCACCACAACCTCTGCCTCCCGGGTTTAAGCAATTCTCCTGCCTCCTGAGTAGCTGGGATTACAGGCATGCGCCACCACCCTTGGCTAATTTTTGTATTTTTAGTAGAGATGAGGGTTTCTCCATGTTGGTCAGGCTGGTCTCGAACTCCCAACCTCAAGTAACCTGCCTGCCTCAGCCTCCCAAAGTGCTGGGATTACAGGCATGAGCCATTGCACCTGGCCTGCCACACCTCTTATTTGGGCAAATGCACATAAATAATTGAGCAAAATAAATTGAATCCCAACTCAGTCAACACAGCATCAGGCAGTCGAAACCACCTGGGACTAGATATGTGAAGAAGAGGGTAAAAAAACAGAGCATTTAGAAGTCTTATCTGTCTGTGGTTCTAATTTTCAAAATCAAAAGAGACATGTCCCCTAGGAGGCTGGACCCTGCTTAGGAAGACATTTGGACTAGGCAATAAAATAATATGAAAATACCAAAAAATAAAAATAAGGAAGAGAAATAGGGATGTAACTTTACTCCAGGACTCCTGTGGTATCTCACAACACCATGCTTCATGAACCCCAAAGAAAGCAAAAAATCCAGCTAGTGTTATAAATCCTGGTCAGCTGAATTATTTCACATGTTGCAGCCTGACTTAAGTTATTCATCGCAGAGGCTAGCAGCTCCCTGATGCATCCTTCCATGTCACTGGACAGGGTAAAAATAATAAATTGGCCATTGTGAGACACTCTGAGTTTCGTGGGGTTGAGCAGAGCATATTTTATATTCTTCTCTTGGAACTGCCTCTTGTTGGTAGTAAATGGTTGCCAGCGTTGCTATTTCTCAATAGACAAGTCCTAGAAGTAAAGATAATTCAATTTTCATTCACTCTTAGTTCTTCTGCTACCTGTGTTCGTCTTTGACACCGACAGGGCTGAACCTGTCTTCCCAGCCTGACGTAGCACTTGTATGGTTTGCCACTCACCAGAAAATCCACGAGCCACTCTAAAAACCTCTTGCCCAGTAGAGACCACTCCAGTGAGCACAAATTGTCTAGTGGTTTTCTCAGATGGTCTTCCTCCTTAGCTCATTTCTCTCTAAGAACAAAGATATCAAGGTGTTGATTTAGCAGCATCTCCTCAAAGACAATCTAGCTTGGTTTAAATCTTTAAAGGTTTTCAGTATACGAGAAAATATAATAGCAACAGTAGCATCCTCTGCTACACTGAAATTCAATTACTACTCTTTCACTGTTGGGGTGGCAAGTATAATTTCTATCACTTCTTTGGAAAGCAATACAAGTTACTAAAGATCACCAAAATGTTTATGCTTTTTGGAACCAATAACCTCACTGAAAAAAATTTATTCTAAGAGTATGATTCAAAAAAAAAAAGTAATACACATGTACATGTTTCTTCCTGTGAAAACAACAACACAGAATTTAATAAACAAGTTTTGAAACAGTTGGCTATGTGGTAACATGGAACAGTGTTCTCCTATAATGTTAAAGGATAAAAGCTTAGAGAATAGAATATATTCTATGACTGCAGCTATGAAAGAAAACATAGATCTACATAGGGACAAAGATGATAAATGTACAAATATAGGTATTGGGTTAATGGTTTATGTGTATTTTTCTTGCATTCAAATTTATCTTTATATTGCTTTTTTATGTTCCCCTTTCTTCCCCCCAAATAACCTAAAGGTCTTGAATATGCCCCTATCAGTATTTGACATTTCTTCTAAAAGTGTATCTAGATGACTCAATCTGATCCAGTTTTTTGAAAAAGGTGAATAGGAAGGTTATTCTTACCATTGTTTTTGTCTTCTGTTTTTAATAGCCAGACACAGGTCTTTAATTGTACAGCTGGCTTCTTTGTTTGGAATATGTTACTTTCAATCATTTGCATGACCCTCTGCATGATTTACAGAAGCCGAGTGGTATGCTTTAGCATTTCCGTGGTCCTTCTTCTCCACGATCATGAGATTCTTAAGTGAATTTTTTTCAGAGCTATTATTCTCCATTTACAAAGGCAGAATGCAGTGGCAGGAGCTGGGACTCTGGGAAACCAACAGCCAAGAATTCGAACTACAGCATACGACAAAACACTCAGATAAGATGTCCCCATCATATTCTATCAGTGGGCAAAATAAAATGTAAACCACATAGCCAAAGCGGCAAATATTGTGGGTGACATTGACACTGGTATTCAGAAAGATGAATAAATGCAATTAAGAAACCAGGCAAAGAAGTAAACATGCCATGTAGCTTACAAAAGACCAGCCACATTGTATTTATTGTAATATTGTTTAACGGTAACACCTAATAAAGAGAGCATCACGATTGTGTGAACTAAATTTTCAGTCATAATGAATGCTACAAACTTAACCTCCCAAGTTTAAATAGGCTACAACGTCTTGGGAAAAATGCAAGAAGAATTATTTGATAAAGGTGACGGTTTTTCACACCTGAAAATAATGTTTTTCTTCCAGCCTATCTTGATCAACAGCCAGCAGCAACACATTGCAGATATAATCTCAAGACCTTGTGGCATGTACTTGTCACTACATGCATAACTTACTATGGACAGAGGATCACGGAGATTTTGAACATAATTTCCCACACGACAGGAGATTAAATAGACCACACTGGAAGAAGGCAAGAAGAAGCTAGGTCTCTGGAGTACCAAAAAGTAAACTTCAGCCAGTTCTGAAAGCAGATAAACAGCAGGAAATATACTTTCAGATGGGCTACTTTCTCGATAGTTCCTGCTTTCAAGAGCTCTGGGGAAAGTATGAGTCAGCAGGTAAGAATGTAATAGTAAAGGGGCCAGCCTTGGGAAAATTTGCTGTGGAAGAAAACCAGTATCTCCTTATTTACATATTTCTTTCTCTTCTTCCTTTGTAATGCTACCTTTCTTGGGGTATTCCTTCCCCCTAGAATGCCCTACCTGTCACCCCACAAGAACCTGCCCTTGAGACGGCATTTCTAATACCGATAACGAGATGTTATGTCAATGCCTTATCTTTCAGTGTGTGTATATGCATATTAAGCTTTCCCTCTATGCTGTGTTTTCTAATGCAGGAATATCAGACATTAATTAACCAGTAGAGAAGATACTGGGGTGCAGAAGAGCATTCCCAGTGTCCCGGGAGCCGTTCTACACAGCATCCTACAGCATGACTTTGGGTCTGCTGTGCTTAGTTTCTTTACTTGTGAAAACAGAGTAATAGTAGCACCTATCTCACAGATTAGAGGGGTTCTTTCATGGAAAGCTCTAGAGCAGTGTTTGAGACCTGGCAAGTGCTCAACATGTGTTAATTATTATTACCATTATCAATGTTTGATGTAAAAGCCTTTCTGAAAGAAATTACACAAGAACATGATCAGTTAAAAAATATATATGAATGAAAGCATGTTTGGTACAGTCACAACGCAGAGTGGCGTAATGGTTAAGAACATCGGCTTTGGAAGTCAACCATCTGTGCTCTAAACCTAGTGCCGCTACAGGACCACTGTGGGACACCGGGCCTCAGATTTCTAGCCTGAAAAATGGGGGAACATTGTCTGTCATATAAAGTTGCTGTAAAGATCAAACCAGCTAAGAAACATAAAATACTGAACAGTGCCTGACACAAAATAGGCACCCAATTAATGGTAGCAGGAAGAAAAGAGTGCTCTTTAACGAAAATTTTACCTTCAGAAATTGCTTAAGAAGAAATTAGTGCTTGGAAATCTTACTGTTAAAGCTGGGGCACACAAATAACCCCAAGATGTGGCCCAACTGAGAAATTAGACACCTGAGTCCTCAAGTCTCAGGACTTGAGAACATGTCACAGATCTGGGGCCAAGTGAACTTTCCAATACCCCAGTCATTAATTAGGCAGATGTGCCCTTCAGTTCTTGGCTGAGCTGGACTGAGGCCTCCAAAGGGAGAAATGAATGTGCATCCTGAAGAAAGCTGACTGTCAAAGAGAGAGAAACCCACAAAGGCTGAGCTTCACCAGCACAGCTACTTCCAAGCACATTCCTCAGTCATTTCCCTCCCCAAGAGCAGGACTGAATGAGTTTATGGTGAGAGGCTGAAAGCTTTTCTCCTTTATTTTGACCTCATGAGAGAGGAGTGGAAGTTTTATCCTCTCTGTGGGAAACTGCGGACTGTGGAAGTTTCCCCCAACACTTTGCATTGACTGATTTATCTGCATGTTTCTATATCCACATCCTCTATATGAAGAATCTAAGTGGGAACAGCCTCCAAAGTAATCTGATAGACACACTATAAGTATAAATATTGTTTACTCTCCTTGTGGTAGTTTGTCCTCAAGATGATCACCATCAATTTCTCCCCTTCTTTTATATACACACTTTTCCTCCATCTGGAGATGGAGTCTGTTCCTTCACCCTGTTGAATCTGTGCTTGGTAGAATACAGCAGACTGATGCTGCCTGGACTCTAAGACTGGATCATAGGTGTCTTACAACTTCTGCCTGGCTCTTGTGGAATGCTTGCTCTGGGAGATATCAACCCCCTTGTAAAAATCAGACTGTCTTGAAACCTCCATGCTCTGAGAAAACCCAAGCTAGCCATGTAGAGAGAGAGAGATGCCCAGCCAGCCTCCAGCTGTTCCAGCCATCTTAACTGAGGCATCAGGCATGAGAATAAAGAATCCACCTTAGATTTCCAACTCAGTCAGTTCAGACAACTCCAGGCCTAGCTGAAACTCACAAGAAATTCCAAGTTAAAACCATGCAGGTGAGCCCAGTCAACCCAAAGAACCATGAGAGATAACAACCATTAATAATAATTTCAGTGACTAAGTTTCGGGGCTTTGCTATGAAGCAAAAGATAACCAGACACTCCTTTTATAGACTTTACCAAATTTTTCACTAAGCCTGCTTCTTGTTGTGGTTTTTTTTTTTTAATCTAACTCAAATAGTGCTTGAACAACTAAGGCTCATTTTTATTCAAAGGACTTTAACATTCAAGATGGATGATGCTTGGCATTTGTTTTGGTGTTATCTGAACAAAACAGAAAAACTCTCCTTCTGCAATCTTCACTAATGATTGTTCTTTAATCCTCAATTAAAATGCTTTATGAAAACAAATGAAATTGGGTCCCTTCTAGTAGGCTAAATGTCACATCTCTAATGCAAATAATAGACTGGATAACAGAAAGAATGAATATTTACCATGAAACTAATTTCCTATAATTTGATGCCAATTAAGATTGTAATTGCTTCCTCAGTATCACCAGATCATTCACTGTTTCAGGAAGTACTAGTATATTTGGTTACATTTATTTAACTTGTATAAACTCTTCTGTGATTCATTATTTCCAGAGAAAAATGGAGCTTGAAACCAGGAACACTTCTGAACTAATTTTCTGTAATGGTAGACCTTAAAATCAGATAAATTAGTTAAGCCAGTAATGCAAATGAATCAACTTTCAGAAGCCCAACGTTCAAAGAAATTAAACAAGACAACCAAAGACACATCCAGGTAGCCATTAATTAGTCCCCCTTGCCTCTAGTTCTCTTACAGATTTGATGGCATTTTTCAGTGAAATGCATTCTCTGAATGTAGGTTAGGACACCAACAGATCAAAATGCCCATGATTGGGACATGATGTAGACACTGACTTATAAAGAGGAGGATGTCACATGTTTGCCTGCTAGGAACATTGTTCTGAAGACTAAAGATATTCTGTCTGCAAGACTGTGCTTATTTTTCTGGCTGAGGAAACCAGGATACATGAGACTTGCAATCTTTCAACTCCCTGGTACTCAGTGATAGCCTCTTTATTTCTCTGAGCTTCTATTTACCCTCTTGGGGCCAAAAAAAAAAAAAAAATGAATGAAGGATGTGTGGAATTTAGGAATTAGGCACATGAACTAATTCATGTAAAAGTGACCTGCTTGATCTCTGACTTTTATAGCAAATGATATATACATAAGGACACATGGAGAGGAGAACTCTCCAATTCCCCAAAGCCCAGGCCACTCTGTTGAGCACTTTGAGCACCACTGGAGGCAGCTTATGTTAACTCTTATAGACAACAAGTAAATTGCTATATTGGTATAGCTTCCACCCAAGAGAATCTTGCTAGGATCTGATCTGTGTTCAGAGCTGGTGTTGGTGTTTCTGTCCCAGAGGCATTTCTGCTGTTTTAACCAAACTATTTCACCTGCTAAGCCTACAATTCCAGATCATCTCAACACACCATTATCCAACCAGACATGGAGAGCAGAGCAGCCCCGTCTCAGTTATGGCAGCAAATGAAGCAACACAGGCAAGTAAACGACATCCTTCCCATCTTGGGCCTTACAACAAGGAAGTCTGTGCTCTTTTTGCCGCCTACTCTGGGCATGTGGTTGAGTCTTGGGATAAAAGATACTGAACATAGATGCAGCAAATGAAATACTGGGCTTTGGTGAAGACCCACGAATCACTGTCATTGATTCTGAAGCATGAAACTTGGTTGGTTTTCCCAGCCCTGAAATACGAGGAGCTCCTTTTGGACCCCTCCCAGGAATGTGGAACCATATAAAGAAAAAGGTAGCGGTAGGAGAGAAGGGAGAATGCAGATAGAGGAGGAACTATAGACAGGGAAGTTGAAGAGGTAGTCTCTGAGAGATTGATCTCCAAGGATACATATGAAAAGAAAGGCTTTTCTTTGGACATATCTTTACGTGATCCCTTTTACTGAAAATAGAAATCAATAATAGATTGAGAGAACTGAATTCAAATTTTTTAAATCTGTGTTGCAAGCAATTCTAAAGTCAACACATGATAATATGAACACATAAGTCCTTTCAGGAAAGCAAACATGATGTAAGTCAAGTAGATATGGTATCAGTGGTAGAGGCAGCCCAACGTGATCATAGCTTTCTTTGTTTTTATTCTCCACATTGATGGGAAATTTGTGATTTTTTTCATCCAGTAACAAAATCAATAGAACTGTGACTTATATTTCACAATTTGAATCGATTATTTTATACACTTTAAAAATTCAATAATATTTCCTACAGTTACACTTTTTCAGAAAACTTCAAGGGGACATACCCCAAACTTTTCCCAGTGCTTTGTGAATATTGTCATTTCTAACTATCTGTCTCCAATCTAGGTTTCACCTTACATTGACTTTGAACAAATGGAACTCAAAAGGCTAAATAAAATATAGATTAGTCAGAAATCTGAAATCCTGTAAAGGGTTGTGGCAGATAATTTAAATGAAAGTTATTTTCATTGTTACTAAAAATAACAATTGAGTGTCATACTGACATACATGGTGCAATAAGCCCCTGGCAGTTGGGGATTTAATATTCATCGTTTTGAATGTTCTTAAATGACCCTAAAAGTCCATAACATGGAGTAATTTGTAATTTTGATGAGACAGGAATCTCAATTGCCTGACCAGGGAGGCAGGCGTGAGTCATTTAACTAGATACCATGACGCTTTCTCTACTTGTTTCCTTGTAGGAGTTTTATGGATTTGGGAACTTACAAAGTTCTCAGGGATTTCTTCACAAACATTGGTATAATTAATACAGTGTTAGAAACACTTATGATGGTAGTAAATGGGTAAGGGTACAAATACATAGAAATAGTTGAAGAATTATAACCAGTGTAGAGCACTAAAATGTTAAGAAAGCTCAATGAATACTTATTTGTATTGATTTATTATTAAATGGAATAATATATGTTAAGCATCTACCACAATGTCTGACACATAGTGGGGTGTTCTTTAAGTCTGAGTTCCCTTTTCTTTGCTTCATATTTGCTGTTGAAATATTTATATGATAGCTTCCACTTACAGATAAATTCCTTTAAATTAGATAAAAGAAGAAAATACCAGAGACTATCACTGTTTTTTGTTGCTTCTTTTTTTTTTTTAATTTTCCAGGATTTCAGCAATGTTTAGTGCAAAATCTGCTTAAGATAAGGGGTTTCTGTGTAAGCCCACACTTGATTTAGCAGTCTATATTTATGTACAGCGACAGAGGCATTGATTATACATTCTCTTAATCTGCAGCATCACAGTATGACAGGATTAGGAATCTGGTCCCATATGCAGATGTTAGGGTGTGTGGCAAAATTGAGACACTTCAATAAATTTGCTTTTGAAGATTAGAAATGGGTGCTTGATACACCCATTTGGCTTTTCTCGGTGTCTGAACACAGCATCTCAGTAATCCTTCTGATGGCAATCTCATTAATGTGTCTTTCAGATCACATTACATTTACACACATACCATGTCTGCTTAAAAATCAAATAAGCCTAGGTTTCATTAAGATGAAATATTCACTTTTTTAAATAAGTGAATATTTCAATAAATGACACTGAAATAACTTTTCTCAAAGACTTGGTAATTTACATATTTTGCAGATATTCAAATGAAAGCTGGTCCAAAATGCAGCCATTATTGTTCTAAAACTCAGGAAGCTCAGTGGTTTTTGATGCATCTCTGTTACAGATTTTCATAATTAGAGGATCCTACGATTTTGTCTTAGACTTTGGACATTTTTGGGGGGAGGGAGTGTTTTTGATAACGTTTTCCCTAACCTGGGTTTCTAAAGCACGGTAGTTTCACAGGAGTGACAAACAATAGAAATCAGCCAATTGTTTGGTCATCGAAACATGAATATGGTAATTCGCACCAACCACTACTGTCCCTTCACTCAAAATAATGAGAAACCAGTTATACATTTGCATGAAAATTGAAATTTTGGGTGGCATTACAGTTGTAATCTGCTCTTCCAACCCCTCTCCCTTTATCTGCCTTGGGTTTGCAAACTGCTTCAGCAACCATCAGCTAAGAAATGTGCATGTCATCTGCAAATCACAGATCACAGATCTTGACTCTAGTGATTGTAGAGGGAGAAGTGCTGAAGGGTTCATAGTGGCCAGAACAAGACTTAAAAGTGATGTGAAATAGGGAGCAAAGAGGGCTGCAATTGCCTTGGAGCCTAAAATAGACTGAGCTTCAATGCCATCGAAAAAATCACCGGCTTCTCCATCATTTCTTTAAAGGTCAAAATTTTTGTAGGTGGACTGGGAGAGCAGCGGATTGCAGATGCGTTTAACAGCAGGGTATTTTCCGCTGCCATGACCAGTTAAGGGAGATTTTCAAAATCACACTTGCTGGTAAACAGTTTGGCCCTATTCTGGGTCATCTACCTTCTACAGTCTCCTTGCTGCCTAGATTCTTACCTGGGTAGAGTCCCAAACCTCACATCAGTCAAAGTTAGGCTTTCAGCACAGTCTATTAAGGTTTTTAGAGAGGAACCTCGGAGGCTTTCAGGGAGGTTTTATGGTGTGGGGCTGCTTCTTCCCAAATGCACGAAGCACACGCGTGAGACATACAGGCCCAGAGCATGGACTCACACCATTTCTTCTTCATGCTGCTGGTCAACAGGTGGGCACCTTGGGCAGACCCACATTGTCAAGTATCTAATGCAAGCCAGCTAAGCTTGGTAACTGCCTCTGTGAAACTCCCCAGTGGAACTAGAGGGGAAGAGCCATTTGGTCACCTTTTAGGGAGGTCAGTCAATGGTCTACCATGCTATACTCACGTGTTAGCTGCTATAAAACAAGTAGGCCATTTGGCAACCCGTCCTGAACCCATGGTCAGAGTCAGATTGAGGAGAGAAAATCTTCCATGTCTGCCCACATTTTCAGACCAGTCTGCAAGGGCAAACATCAAAAATAATAAAGGCCCAGGAGCTCTTTCAAGCTCTTCCAGATCTTATAGGTTCCCATAGACAGTAGATTTCCAGATGTGAATATAGGAAGACAAGATCCCAGTGTAGCTAAATT
>NW_016107481.1:340830-342076 GCF_001604975.1 Cebus imitator | reverse complement strand
TTTTTTGAGACAGAGTCTTACTCTGTTGCCCAGGCTGAAGTGCAGTGGTGCAATCTTGGCTCACTGCAACCTCTGCCTCACAGGTTCAAGTGATTCTCTTCCCTCAGCCTCCTGAGTAGCTTGGGTTACAGGTGCCCACCACCACACCCAGCTAATTTTTGTATTTTTAGTAGAGACAGGTTTTTGCCATATTGGCCAGGCTGGTCTTGAACTCCTGACCTCAGGTGATCCACCCACCTCAGCCTCTCAAAGTGCTGGGATTACAGGTGTGAGCCACCGCACCTGGCCGGTAGCTAAATTCTTAATGTTTTTCCTCTGAGCCACAAACATGCTGGAAACCACCTGTTCCACAAATGTTCTCTGTCCCATTTCAAACCTTTGGTTGAAATGAAAGCTCGGTGCCAATTAGAAATTACACCTTATGTAACATTCCTGCCTGCAGCAACCAGTAAGTAACACACTGGCACATGTGGATGAGGGCGGCCACATGTGGGCCCCTGGGAAGAACGTGTGTGCTAGCAGCTTACTGTTCAAAATTGTCTTAAAGATACTATTCATAGTATTACTGAAGCCATGCATTCACCTTGGGATGGCAAAGTATTTAGTCTGACCTGTCCTGGGCATGGGCCTTCCAGGGGATGACTCACATTTCCCAAAAGGACATTATGGGCCTGGAGATCCTGACAATGTTTTCCTTTGGAAGGGACACAGGATGTTCTCCCTCCAACACTTCTCAACACCTACTTTTCCATTTGGCAAACAAATGACAGGCATTAACATTGACTTTTTGTATTCAATCCTTATGGTTACTGCAAGCAGAAGAGAGTGGTACCTGAGACAGGGACACGGTTGTAGTAACTTAAGCTGCTTTAGCTGTCTGTGCCTCAGACCCTCACCTAAAATGAAGGAATAACAGCATATACTCATAGGGTTGGTGTGAAGATTATACAAGTTAATATGTAAAAAATGCTTAGAATAGTGCCCGATACATAGTAAGTACTCAGACACAAGTTCAGTTTAAAAGATTGCTGCTGCTGCGGCTACCATTATTATATCTTTGCAGCACTTTTCAACCATCTTTCATTGTATGGAGACCAGGGAGGGCAAAGCAGGAAAGACTGCTGAAAAAGGCTATAGCAGTCATGGCAGATGGGCAGAGTCCATGGCATTTCATTCATTTGCAAATATTGTCTCTAGCTTCTGCTCTAGGTTTTATTTTATCTTTTCAACTCCCGTAGCTCACTTT
>NW_016107481.1:307211-339155 GCF_001604975.1 Cebus imitator | reverse complement strand
AGAATTTAAGCAGCTGGTAGATGTCATTACATTCATTTCTCAAGGAGGCCTGTCTTCTCGTGACACCAATCAAAGAACTAGGTCATCTCTCAACACTAATTTTCTTGGAGGCCATGAATTCTTGCATTGATTTCATCTCCCTTTGGCTGAACATGCACTGAGAACAGCCAAGTTGGTGAGGACTCAGGCAGCCCATGGGGCTGTCATCAACTCCATCTGAAGAGTTTATATTCTTAATGGGATCAGAGGTCTTATCGGTGATTCTTCATAAGTGCAACAGAGAAACTATCTTTCTTTCACCACCGATTCCACACCTGACAATTCTCCTATTTATCAGTTAACAATTATTGTCTGAGAGCAAGTCAATTACAACAGAAATTTATGAAGTCCTTAGCAACTAAGAAGAAACTTGATGGAATCTTATCTATTCTGTTCAGAAAATGAAATGTGAACTGTCTGAAGACAGTACTGACTTCACATATGTTAGCACCACATCATAATACGTACATTAGGATATTAATTCTTGTGCTTTTGTATATATCCAACAAGTTAGAACTATATCCTGGGGGAATTAGAAGCTATGATTTCTGTCAAAGGGAGCATTAGTCGTGACCCCCTTCTTTGTGAACGCTTCCCAGCACCCCAGGAAGAGTTGCATTCTCTACAAATTCATGTCATGACTCAGAATTTACGGTGGTGTTCTTTATCTGTTTACTTTTTGCTAACGGTAATGGAGCCCTCTTTGAGAAAAGGAACCAAGTTTTATTCATCCTACTCACCCCAGTGCCTAGCATGAGCATGGCACATAGAAGGGGCTTGAGGATATTATTCTGATGTGTTAGAATAGTGACTCGTACATAGTAAGTAAGCCTCTAATGTTTCTCTTCAGCCTGCAGACATCAGCATCATTGAAGAAAAAATTGTCCAGTAACGCTTGTTAAAGAACAGTAAGGCAGAATTTATTCAAGGGGAGTATTCATGATAAGTAGAGGGACCACTGCAATAGGATCTTGCAGTGTCGGGGAGAGATTGAGCTCGACTCCAACTCTCTGAAGAACAAATAGGGATTTGTAGCCAGGGAGAAGGGTGAGGGTCAGCAAATGTAAAATACTAAGAGGAAACATCGGGGGTAGGTGGGACTCTTGCTAGACCAATTTGACGGAATTCTTGCTGAAGGTGGGCCAACATGATAAGATGTGGAGAAGGGTCAGACACCAAGAGTGGGAAAGTTAGTCAGTTCACTAAACAGACTTAGTAGGATTCTTGCTCAAATTGTATCCTACAAGGACAGAGGGAAGCCCAAGTCAGCCTGATTAAAGTTAGTTCAAGAAGACAGTCTTTGTCAGCATTTTGAAGAGCTTCCCCTCTCATTCTCTAAAGCTCTGGCTAACAAATATTCATGAAATTCCTAATCAACATTCTAGACACCAGGGTCCATTTTGTACCCTGAATTCAGAGAATCCAAGGACAGCTTCAGAGGGAGATCTTTCTGCAAAGAAAGTATGCATTTCCAATTTCATTGTATTGTGTTGTAGAGGCTCTGACCCCCACCTTTCAGCCATGGAAAGGAAGGAAATATTTTGAAGATTCCTTTGTGAGGAATATCTGAGGTCCCATCTCCCTGCCTTGTTCTGACCATTGTGGCAACCACCAACTGGGACCTGACAGCATCTTGCTTCAGTTGCTACATATAATCTGGCTCTCTGGCCTGGACTTTTTTCTGCCACTGGAGACACCATCCCTGGGCATGCTGGAGAGATTCGTCCTCCCTGAAATGCTCTTTCCAATGGCATATGAGAGCCAATAGATGATTATGGCTGTCGGACAATTCTAAGGCACATTCACAAGGCTTTCCAGGCTGTCCCCAAGGGGAACGAGCCTCAGTTTCCCACAGTGGTGATCAGTGCAATAACACACGCCAGGACTGGTCTTTCTTCCACCGTTCAGTCTGCTTAGTTGTGTCACTCTTGTCTCTTGAACTACTTCCCAGAAGAAACCACCTGCTTGCAAGCCCTTGTCACAGGCTTCACTCTTTGGGGGAAAGCAGGCAAAGTCCAAGCCACAGTGCGACTAAACCATCCATATAGCCTACTGAAGTGAGTATTTTGAGTAGGTTCAAGTTTGATCATCATGACAAATAAAATGGAGGAGTGTAATGCCTTAGTCTGCATTCTCATAAAATACAAAGTGTGTATAAAGAATTCTGTAAGTATGTAAAATTAATCGTTTCACAAATTTTATCTCTTATTTAGTAATTTCCATTCTTCTTTTGGGTTTATACAAGAAATCAAGCCAATAACATGTTTTCCTATGCACCTATCTAAAAAAGTGAATGAATAGCTACTTCCCAAGAAGCAATGAACTTAAATGCTACTGTATCTCTCAAGACAGAAATAGATTTGTCCAGACTAAAGTAAAATCAGTTTGACTTTGCCTGCGTTTTTCTCCATATCTAGATCTCCTTTAATGATGTTTGTGGTATCTGAGATTATTTGCTTACTGTTTGTTGTTCCATGAGGCTGAAGCACCGTGATGGTGAGGCTGTGTTTGCTTCATTTAAAAGTATTAGCACTTGGTTCTGCATCTGGCACACAGTGGGTCTTCATTGAAGGATCATTGAATTTAATGGAATGAAGTCAAATTTAACTGTACAAAATATAAAATGCCTAACAAGACCTGAACCACTCATGTGATTAATTAAAGATCATCTCACATAGAATCAGTCACCTGTGTTCATGTTAGTTAAGGAACGCCCTGGCTGACTTGAGCCACAAGCCCCTTATAGAGCAGAAACAGCAAAGGTGCACACCCATCATGAGAGAACCCGGGGTAAAGAATCTGATTTTCCTTAAACTCAAATAGGAACTCTAATGTGAACTCTTTCTTTCTAGCAAAGTCACTCCATTTCCCTGAGTTATCTTTGCCATTAGTAAAATGAGAATAATATTAAATCTTTAATTCCTCGAGCTGAAAAGCAAAGTCAGTCAAGTAGGCAATGAACCTACCTAGATTACATAGCTGAGAATTTGTTGTCACTTTAATTCCAAAAAGTATGTGACTAAGATACTTGTCAATAATCTTTTACAGTATTAAAAATACTTTTCAAAAGTTCTTCTTTATGTTCAAATAAAATCTTTCCTGCTAAATTTTATCTTTGATGGAAAAGGAGAACAAATGGAGCCTTTCCATAAAAACTCTTCATTTTCTCCTCTTTTCTTCCCCATACAAAGTAACTCTCTTAGTCTTTTTTTTTTTTTTTCTTGAGATGGAGTTTTGCTCTTGTCATCCAGGCTGGAGTGGTGATCTCAGCTCACTGCAACCTCCGCCCCCTGGGTTCAAGTGATTCTCCTGCCCCAGCCTNTTTTAGTAGAGACAAGGGTTTCACCATGTTGCCCAGGCTGATCTTGAACCTCTGACCTCAGGTGATCCACCCATCTTGGCCTCCCAAAGTGTTGGGATTATAGGCGTGAGCCACTGCGCCCAGCCCCCTTCGTTTTAAAAACACAAATACTTCAGCCATTTAATTACATCGAACTCTTTTAGCTCTTGGCATGTTTATTGTATCTTTTTTCTTTCTTATGTTGTGAGAATCACTTCTAGAGTCATCATTCTAATAATACCACTGATAAAACAGTATTATTAGTCTTAGATTTAATATGGTAGAGGAAATAACATTGACTTACTTGTCCAAAGACCCAAGTTTTAGTCTAAGCTATGCCATTAATTAGCCTCACGACTTTGAGATGTTAGTACAACTTTTCCAGGATTCCCTTTCCTCTATTATAGACTAGGAAGTAAAGGGATTGATCACTAGAATAGCTCTCAGCTTTAAAAAATCTGTGAATATTTTCAGAGAGGAGTCTTGGTAAATCATTTGTTTTGTTTCTGTAAATTATACTGTATTTACCTAGTACTAATAAATTCATATCCTTAGTTTGTTTAGTAATACTACTGACTGCCTTCATCATAAATGGCCAGCATTTTGGAAGTCAGAATACTCTGAGCGTGTTGATGACTTTACTCCTTCCATATCAGATAGCAGGTATTTTTAATTGGTGCTGGTCTATCCAACAAGGAAATCTGGATGAAGCTTGAAGCCTGGAAGAGTGAAGACTTAGAGATAGCCTGCAGAAGGCTCCGTTTATAGATTGTATATATCTTCCTTCAGTCCCTTCCCCTGACTGTCCAATTGGGAAAACAATAAAAACAAAATCTTGTCTTTGTGTCTATACCAGAACCAAATCATGTCCAATTAATGATGTCTTGTGTTATTTACAAGCTCAAGGTAAGGAGATACTGGTGCCATTGTCTGTGGGTCATGGAATGCATTTTGAAATTTCATGAGGGAGATAAAAGTTAGAATATAGGGGATAAAATATATTCTGCAAATAGTGATGATATGTTACAAAACCCAGTATACATCTTGGAAATGATCACAATGTCAAGGCCTATAATTTAAAATGATAATATGTCAGATTATAAGTGAACCCCATGTTAGTCACATAATCATCTCACTCTTTCCCTAAAGAATGACCATGACATGGGAAGAATCTATACTGTGATTCCCCAAATTGTACTGAAGATAGATACACTGAGGCCACAAAGTTTCAGTCACAGAAATTTCAAAAGACATTACTTAGGTATTTGGGGGCACTTATTCTCATGGAAGAACCATGATTTGCTTTTTATTTAAAGATCTATTTTAAAGAAATTCAAAACTGTTCATCAGAAACCAGAATTTTTTAAACTTTAACTCAATAGTTACAAATGAGTAATAATTTGAGTAATCTTTCCTTCTCAAGTTCATCCTTTAGCTTAGGTGTGTAGATCTATTTGTTGCCAAGTTAAGTTCCAGACATTACTTCCTGATCTAGGCACCAGTACTAATGTATTGTCTAATAAGTGAAGAACTTCACAAATGACTCGAAAAACAAACAGATAAATGGGGGAGGGATTTTCTGGAACATCATACATTCTAGAAATGGTTGATTGTTTCAGAAATGTATTGTTGAGCTGACAGCTGAGCTCATTTTTATAATATAGAGATAGAATTTAGAATTACAACAATTCCAAATCTTCTGAGGTTAAAATTGCTGCTTGCTATTAATAAAGTTATTATGTTTTCCCAAGCCTTATCTGTTCTATTCCAATATAAATAATAAATACTCTTTAAAAGTTATTTTTATGAAATATTTTGACACAAAAAATATAGAAAAAAATACAATAAATATTTCAGTACTTGCCACCAGGCGTAAGAAATAAAACATCATAACTACAATTGAAGAACTTCTGTGTATGTTCCCTTATTCCATTCTCTTCCTTCTTCCTACCAACAAACACTCATCTGTGCATGTTTTACATCCTACACTTCAATGAATCCCTAAAACATACACTACTCTTAGGTATGTCAAAACTTTATACAAATGGCATAAGACTCTGTATGTCAACAACTTGCTTTTACTAATATAATATTATATGTAAAATTTATCCACATTGATAGATGTAGTTTTGTTTATTCATTTAAATTGCTAGATAGTATGAATTTCCTTCAATTTTTTAATCCATTCTATTTCTGATGAATATTTAAGATTTCTTTTCTAATTTTCACTCTTACAATATCACAATGAATATTCTTATATATGCAACCTGTGGAAGACTTTCTCCATGGTAGAGTTTCTAGAACATTTAGTGGATTAGTATTAACAAATTGTTTTCTAAAGTATAAATCACTCCAATTTACACTCTCACCAGCAACATATAATCCCCACTGACTCACTTTCTTGCACCACTTGGTATGTTCAACATTTTCATATTTGCCATTCTAATAAATGTGAAGTGATGTTTTACTAGATTTTAATTTGCATTTCTCCAACTCTTATCTTTGTGAGAATACAGACCCAAGCATAAGATAGTTGGAAAATGCTGTCTTCACTATCTTACTCTGCACCCCTCATTCTGCTGGGATGCTCAGAGAACTTGCATATCAGGGAACCCTTCTGTTGTTTCCCTCCGTGTGGAGGTGTGACAGTCATGACCTCCCCTTCCCAGTGTTAAGTCAGAAACTATGAAGGGTCTGAGGTTTTATCCTACTTGGAAGCTAACAAGTTAGCTTGCTATGGTTTTATATACATATACTGACAGAAGACACAAGACCCCTGGGTCAGAGAAATAGACCATTTATTACTCACAGCATGACTCCTGTCTCATAGAATTACTTGGTAAGTCATATACACAAGACTGAACTAAGCCACCCACTATCACCTCTTGTTCCTTCATACTTAAGATAAATGACCAGTATTGCAATCCTCATTTGCCTTCTGAGGCAAGGGAAATCCACTATCCTGAAACCCTTTTTATTTCTACAGTAGCCATGCATATCAATAGAGATAATTTTTGATATCATATTCTGAATTCTCATTTTTTTAGTTTAACCAATTACAAGTTGGGCATTGTGGCATGGTAGGCTCCGGTAAGACACAATTTTATCTATTTTTGAATACCAGTTTTGCCATTTAACAGCTGGGTGACCTTGAGCAAGTTTCTTAATTTCTTTGAGATTCTATGTCCCCATCTGTAAAATGATAATAGTGCTTGTGTCAAAAGGTTGACAGACTTGGATGAGCTAATACAGGTAAAGTATATGATACATAATAAAGACCTTGGTGTTAACAGCTATTTTTACTTCAAAAGGTAACCTCCTTTTGTGGAAGAATGTTAATTCCCTGAATTTAGCAACAACTATTGCCCTGACGCTCTTCTAGTTATTGCTTTCAGGGATGTTTTGGATTTGGCAGATAATAACAACCGTCAGTTACTGAGTACCTACACACTACGTGTTTTCTTCAAGGCAGAGATTATGCTGTCCATTTTACAGGTGAGGATATAGGACAAAAGAGGTTAAGAAATTTGCCTACAGTCATATAGCCAGTAAATGGCAGTCAGGATTTGGATCCCCACCTGTTTACCTCTGAATCCTGAGCTTTTAATGATTTTTTTTCTATCAACACAAAGAAAGATATATACATTTCCACAAGGAATCCAGATATGAGTATCCCACTCATTTTACTTACCCATTAATGTGAATGTGATGATAAACACATATCATAGGGTTTGGTATAGAAAACACGCCAAATTCTCTTGTGATCTTCATTATCAGGGAAGTCTGTCTCTACCAAGTGTGCGCACATGCACATACACACACACACACACACACACACACACACACACACAAGGTGTTTAAGCTTCTTTATTTTAATTTTCATATTAGGTTCAGGGTATCTGTGCAGGTTTGTTATATAGGTAAACTGCATGTCACAGGGGCTTGGTGTACAGAGTATTTTGTCATCCAGGTAATAATCACAGTACCCAATAAGCAGTATTTCCATCTTCATCCTCCTCCCACCCTCCACTCTCAAACAGAACCCGGTATCTGTTGTTCCCTTCTTTGTGTCCATGTGTACTTAGTGTATAGCTCCTTCTATAAGTGAAAACATGCAGAATTTGGTTTCCTGTTCCTGCATTATTTTACTTGGGATAATGGCCTCCAGCCCCATCCATATTGCAGCAAAGGACATCATCTCATTCTTTTTTATGACTGTGCAGTACTCCGTGGTATATATATACCACATTTTCTTTATCTAGTCTACTGTTGATGGGCATTTAGGTTGATTCCATGTCTTTGCTATTGTGAATAGTGTTGTGATGAACATACACGTGCCTGTGTCTTTATAATGCAACAATTTATGTTTGGGGGGTATATACCCAATAATGGGATTGCTGGGTCAAATGGTAGTTCTGTTTTAAGTTCTTTGAGCAATCACCAAACTACTTTCCACAATGGCTGAGCTCATTTGCATTCCCATCAGCAGTGTCTAAGCATTCCCTTTTCCCTGCAACCACACAGGCATCTCTTATTTTTTAGCTTTTTTTTAATTGCCATTCTGATCGGTGTGAGATAGTATCTCACTGTGGCTTTGATTTGTGTTTCTCTAATGAGTAGTGATAATAAGCATTTTTAATACCACTAAGTGTTTAAGCTTCTTTTTTTATCGTCATTATTTTTTGAGACACAGTCCCGCTTAGCTACCCAGGCTGGAGTTTAGTGGTGTGATCTCGGCTCACAGCAACCACTGTCTCCCAGGTTCAAGTGATTCTCTTCAGTCTCAGCCTCCCAAGTAGCTAGGATTACAGGCACCCGCCACCATGTCCGGCTAATTTTTGTATTTTAGTAGAGACACGGTTTCACCATGTTGGCCAGGCTGGTCTTGAACTCCTGACCTCAGGTGATCCACCCCCCTCGGCCTCCCAAAGTGCTAGGATTACAGGTGTGAGCCACCGCACCAGCCATGTTTAAGCTCCTTCAGTGAGTTTGATAGTTAGCAGAGCCTCTTGAGAAAATAATGCTCAAAAATCAGTAATGTTTTAAAGATACTTCCTTTTTTCTGCTTAACTGAGAGAATCTGGAAAACCCAGCAACAATTCTAGGAAGATTCTTTGACACAGAAAACAGTCCCAGGCATTTGAACTTGGGTACTTTACAATCAACTTATTTTTATCTTTTATTTTTGCAATCTTTCTGCTGAGCAGTAAAATGAGCAAAAGCTACAAAGGAATATTAGAATTTTTAGTGTTTTCAGATTCAGTCAGAAGCCTCTCTGATCTGAGTGATGCTTTAACTATGTTAACACAGAAATACAGCATCAATGTCAGTAGCTTAGACTTAAAGAACTATGCTTAGTATTGAATGGCATGTTTAACTTCTGCCTTTTTCATAATCTAAAGACTTATCTGAAGTTATACAATAAAAAAGATCAATGTTTAAACTTTAAAAGACTGTTAAGTTCAAAAATCTACCCCCAATAGTCCTTCATCTTTCATCGGGTCACTATTTTAATATGTGATTAAAGCACTGTAATGCCACAAGTGATGATGTGAGACTGGCTGCAGGATTAGTCCACCCACATTCAGCCTTCTGTTCTTTGCTTCTTGGTTGAGCAGAATTCTACAGTATCACATCACTGCCTGTTCCTCTAATTATTTAAAGTTAATTTCAAAATATCCCTCTAATTATTTAAATTTCAAATCCATGCTATACTTTTTCTTCTTTCAAAAATCGTCTTCTTCCTTGCTCCTCAGATCACTCTACAGAAAATCACCAAAAAATGCTTAGGAATAGAAGCTCCCTGAAGTTCCATTTGGCATACTCAGTACATATAGAAGGACTAGACTACCAGTCCTTCTATAGATACTGGACTACCTATGAATATATTAAGATGCAACTCATTTCCCTGGCTATTTAAGGTATCTATGAAGACTAAAACAGTTATTATTTTTTGCTTTGGGAAGATTCTTAGTTCAACTTTTAATTACTTCCTAGGAATGACTGCCTCTACCCAATTCACTTAAGCAGATGTAACTACAACTGCAAAAACACTGTTGACTGATGTTCTCCAGAGACCTGTTCATTACCTGTCATTAAATGTTTTAAAAGTTTGCATAATTGATCCAGCCAATAAGTCATCATTGATTTATGGGGTACTGTGCTGAAGAGTTGCTCTTTAAAAATTCATAACACCAGTGTGTGTCTTTACAATCCATTAGCTGTTTACGTACCCACAGTCTTAGCATTGATTGACCTTGGACTGAGATTCTCATGGACTTCTTTTTTTTGCAAGTCCTCGGTATAGAAAAGCAATACTTCATCCTTATCCCTTGACAGCTATACTTTGATTTTTTTCCCCTCCATCAAAATGAAAACTTTACTTGAAATGATGAATAAATAAAGCATATTCCATAAACAGCTCTTCACTATTATTTAAACTTATGGGCTGCGTTGTGTGAATCTTCTTTCCCCACCATCAGATTCAAGTGTGTAAATGTTCTAAAAGGCTCTGAAAGTTTTATGATGATTTCAGGGGATGGTGGAGTAATAGCTGAAGAGTGAAGCTATTAGTTTTAATATTTATATTGAGTGCTCTGAAACATTAATGTGACAGGATGTAAGATCAGTGCAGTGGGATATATTTACTTCACAACCACTGCCACGTGGCAAAAGAAAAAAAACAACTGTATGTGTGTGTGTGCATTTATTTTCTAAAACTTTGAGGCCAAGGTTCAAATGTTTGTGGGTTATTTTTTTGTTTTCCTTTGCACAAGATTTAAAGTTTCGGCTGATAAATACATTTGCTTTTCTTGAACTTGAGCTACCCTTAGGAGGCAGGAATGTATTGCCAGACAAAGCTTCCCACATGGGCTTGTTAGCTTATATGAGTCTGCATTCAAATATCCTCTGAGCCTGCCATGGTAAATACTATCCACCAGATAAGTAACACTTGATTTTACCCACTGTGTCTTGGGAAAATTTAAAGAATGATGGTTGTAAATCTGCATCAAGAAACCTTCATGGACAGCTCCTCTTAGCAAATTTATATGAAGAAGTAAGGCAAGACATTTCTGATTCTGGACTCTGACAGTTCTGGGTTTCAGTCTCAGCTTCACCCTGACAGGCTATGTGAACTCATGCACGTTCCTTCACATCTCCTAGTATTGGTTGTTGATTTAAAAAAAGAAATTGATAATTTTACCAAAAACATAGTTCTTGTGATGATTAAATGAGATAATGTCTTTAAAGACCTGGCACAAATGGTATTAATATTTCCTATTATTACATCAAAATCAAATGAAAAAAATACCTTGGGAATGCCTGTAGTGTGTAAGACCCTGCATTTGTACCTGTAATCAGATTGTGGGGCTCTCATTCTCAAATAATTACTTTACAGGCATACTTCAAAGATATTGCAGATTTGGTTCCAGATCAACACAATAAAGCAAGTCACTCACAAATTTTTTGGTTTTCTGGTACATATAAGAGTTAATTTTCCACTATAGTGTATTCTATTAAGTGTATAATAGCATTATGTCTAAAAAAATTTTTTTAATGCTGACAATCACCTGAGTCATTAGCAGGTTGCAGTCTTTTTGCTGATGAAGGATCTTACCTCAATGTTGATGGCTGCTGACTAGCCAGATGGCAGTTGCTGAAGATTGGGGTGTCTTTGGCAATTTCTTAAAATACAACAGCAATAAAGTATGCCACATTGATTGACTTCTTTTCATGAACAACTCCACAGTAGCATGCAATATTGTTTGACAGCATTTTACCCACAGTAGAACTTCTTTCAAAACTGGATCAATCTTCTCAAACCCTGCTGCTTTATCAACTATTTATGTAATATTCTAAATCCTTTGATGTCATTTTAACAATGTGCACTGCATCTTCACCAAAAATAGACAGTATCTCAAGAAACCTCTTCCTTTGCTCATCCATAAGAAACAATTTCTCATCTGTTCACTTTTTATCATGAGATCACAGCAATTCAGTCTGATTTTCAGGATCTACTTCTTATTCTAGTTCTTTTGCTATTTTCATAGCTACAACAGCTACATTTTTTCCTCTTCTGAAGTCTTGTCCCCCTCAAAGTCATCCATGAGAATTGGAATCAACTTCTTCCAAACTACTGTTAATGTTGCTATTTTGACTTTCTCCCATGAATCATGAATGTTCTTAATGGCATCTAGAATGGTGAACCCTTCCCAGAAGGTTTTCAATTTACTTTGCCCAAATCCATTAGAGTAATCATTATCTATGGTGACTATAGCCTCATGAAATGTATTTCTTAAATAATAAGACCTGAAAGTTGAAATTACTCTTTGATCCTTGGGTTGCAGAAGGATGTGAAAAAAACATTCATCTCCTTATACACCTCCATCAGAGCTCTTGGTTGACTAGATACATTGTCAGTGAACAGTAATATTTTGAAAGGAATCTTTTTTTCTGAACAGTAGGTCTCAACTCTGGGCTTAGAATATTCAGTAAATCATGCTGTAAACAGATGTGCTATCATCCAGGATCTGTTGTACCATTTGTAGAGCACAGGAATAGTAGATTTAGTATAATTCTTAAGGGCTCTAAGATTTTTAGAATGGTAAATGGCTTCAACTTTAAGTCTTCAGCTGCATTAGCCTCTAACAAGTGAGTCAGCCTGTTCTTTGAAGCTTTGAAGCCAGATATTGACTTCTCTCTAGCTATGAAACTCTTAGATGTATCTTCTTCCAATAGAAAGCTGGTTTGTCTACACTGAAAACTTGTTGTTTAGTATAGCCAACTTCATCAATGAGTTTTGTTAGATCTCTGGATAACTTGCTGTAGCTGCTACGTCAGCACTTGCGGCTTCATCAGGCACTTGGATGTTACAGAGATGGCTTCTTTTCCTTAAACCTCATGAACCAATCTCTGCTAGCTTCTGACTTTCTTCTGCAGTTTGCTTACCTCTCTCAGCATTCACAGAATTCAAGAGAGTTAGGACCTTGCTCTGGATTAGGCTTTGACTTAAGGGAATGCTGTGGTTGGTTTGATTTTCTATCTGATCACTAAAACTTTCTTCACATCAACAGTGAGGCTGTTTGGTTTTCTTACCTTTCATGTGTTCCCTGGAGTAGCACTTTCAATTTCCTTCAGGAACTTTCTTTTTGGATTCACAACTTGGCTAACTGTTTGGTGCAGGAGAGCTAGCTTTTGGCCTATCTCAACTTTCAACATGCCTTCCTCACTGAACTTCATCATTGCTAGCTTTTGATTTAAAGTGAGATGCATGTGACTCTTCCTTTCACTGGAACATTTAGAGCCATTGTAGGATTATTAACTTTATTAACTGGCCTAATTTCAATATTCCTGTGTCTTGGGGAATAGGGAGGCCTGAGGAGAGCGAAAGAGAAGGAGAAACAGCTGCTTGGTGGAGAAGTCAGAACACACACATTTACCAATTAAGTTTGTCGTCTTATGTGGTACCCTAAAACCATTAAAATAGTAACATAAAAGATCACTGATTACAGATCACTGTAACACATATAGTAAGCACAAAAAGTTTGAAATATTGCAAGAATTACGAAAATATGAAACAAAGACTAAAAGTGAGCACGGGCTCCTGGAAAAATGGTACCAACAGATGCCAAAGGAGGTTTGCCACAAATCTTCAGTTTTTAAAAAACACAGTGTCTGCAAAGCACAATAAAGTGAAGCACAATAAAATGAGGTATGCCTCTGTTTGGAAAACAAAAACATTTGCCCACTTAAATCTCAAAGCAAGAGCAGAAGTGTTATTCTGGTTTTAAAGCAGACTTATAAGACCTGGGTTCAAGTCCCAGTATATATTTTGCCGCCTGGACAACACCATACTTGTCACATAATCACTCTGGGACTCTCATTCTTCACATATAAAATGAGGATATTGATAGTTACCTCACATAGTTACTGTGAAGATTAAAGAATATAATGTTAATATTGTTTGTGATAAAAACGAAGCTGTTAAAAATGTACTATGGTCAGACAATCTTAGGTTTGAGAAGTTAGGCACACCTGAGTGGTCACATGAGTTCCCAGCTATCTTTAGATGCCAATATCAATGAAAACATTCATTATGAAATAAGTGAGGCAAGGAGTAAGTTGTGGTAAAAAGCAGCTAAGGAAGAGCTTGCATTTATGCTAGTATAATCATGACAGGTTGGATTGGAGCTGGACATTTGACAATTTCAACATCAATTAACAGATATAAGTAATTAAATACGAGTGTGTTTGAAGTGGGATAACTACCATGAACAAAAGTGAAGGGAAGGAGCCTAGGCTGTGGGATGATAGAGGTGTGGGGTGGGCATGGCTTGAGCGCTGAGCCCTGGGAGATGAAGTCAGGCAGGTAAGCTAGGGAAGCAGGGCAACCTTGAGCACAGGGCTGAATAGATGTTATTTGATCCTGCAGTCCAGTTTAAAACATGTTCATAGCTTAAAGCAGCAGTTCTAAACTTTGAATGTATATCAGAATCACTATGGGATTTACAAATCCCATACCAAGGCTTTACCTCAGGCTATTTGAATCAGGATCTCTGGAGGAGAGACCCAGACATCAGCATTCTTAAAGCTCCCAGATGATTCTGGTGCAGCCAATGTTGAGAACCATTAGCGTGAAATGAATATTTCTATTACAACAAAAAAGAGCTATTTCTCTGCCCCATGCCCCCTTTTCCCTGTGCCATATATATATATGCAGAGAGAGAAAGAGAGAGACAGAGAGAGGGACAGAGAGACAGAGAGTTGGTCTGAGCCAAGTTTGAAGACGGCAATCCAGGAGCATAGATTCAAGTTGGTCTGAATATATGCTCCTTCCATATTCCAAATTCATAACTTCTGTCTTCTGTTTTCCATTATTTGTTTCTCCCTTTTATTTTGGAATCTTTCCTCAGATGTGTGAGATT
Organism: Cebus imitator; assembly: GCF_001604975.1. NCBI lineage: Eukaryota > Metazoa > Chordata > Mammalia > Primates > Cebidae > Cebus > Cebus imitator. The sequence goes on along the minus strand of NW_016107481.1, from coordinate 324,851 downwards.
CTGCATGTGAATCTTCACGTTCATTCAAGAGCAAGGTACTAAAAAGATTATAGAAAATTCCTTTACATGAATTCTGTATGAATTTGAAATTTTTTCCCCAATTTTTGGGCTTTACTGTCAGTGTGTAAGTGGTAAGCTGGCTTTTTTGTTGAAAGATTCACCAATGTCAATATTCATAGGTCTTTTCTCGGGGATTCTTTGGATTCTCAAAAGAGGCCTCCAAACTCCTCCTTGGACACTATATAGGACTGGATACATTTAGTCTGTGAGCAGGGCAGGGAAAGGATGCCAAGATCCCTACCAGTCAATTTACCAACTGTAACTTAATGCCCCTGTCCTCTGACTCTGCACCTCATCCTTTGCCCTCCCATGTGGCCATATTCCCCACGCCAGAGTCTCCCCTGTTACATTTTTCCAGAGATTAAGTCTCTCCCTTCTGCAGTGAATAGAGGGAGTGGAGGAAAGAAAAAGAAGAGGTGTAGACATGGGCTGTTCTGGACTGGGCAGGGGGCCTGGGAGTCCAAATGCTCCATGTGCTAAGCTCCCACGAGTTCTCCTGATTTCTGCTTCATCTCCTGATTTTTTCACCCCATTGTGTGACAGCTGGTGTCCAGTTCTGATTTTTTCTAGGGTTTTGTCAGATAAATTCACTCACTTGTTGCTAATATTGTCCTCTGTTAGCACTTGTGCTTTAACTTCCTCTGCCCTGCTGACTCACTCACCACTCTCCACCTACTTCCTATCTTCCAAAAGTGTCTTAGCCTCCTCTTGTTTGCTTGTGCCTCCCTTCCTGCTTCTTTGTCTCTGTGGGTTTTTGAAATTTTATTTTTCTTTGCATATTATATTACTAGAGAAATTCTAGTGGAAGAGAAGAGAAATGCATGTGGTCAATCTGCCATGTTTAAACAGAAGTCCCAAAGGTTTGGGGTCAGGGGTGATTGTTGTTGTCTTTATAAATATTATGCAGAATGTAGTATTTATAAATATTATGTCTTTATAAATATTACAAAACAAAATACTTTATTTTATCTGAAAAATAAACAGATAAAAGTGGAGTCACAAGGAGTGCAGGAGTCAGAGAGCTCCTCCTCAGCTTTCTCTTCTTCCTCTAAACCCAGACCAATTCTGAGAGCACAGATATAAGAAAGCAGCAGTTATCTCTAATTGCAGTCTCCAATTTCTGCCTTTCTAGATCTTTCTGCCAAAACGTAGAGTGACCAAGGAGCCATGAAGAAGTTGTCTTGTTTCCTCCTTGGATGACATGTTTCTTTTAGAGATTGTCACTCAGCATAGGCTCCTTATGGGCCTTCTTCCTAAAGATGCTTAATATTGTATGGGGGTGCAAAGATCAACAAAATAGTGTGTGCTCAAGAAATTTAGAAGCTAGTGGGGAAGCTGGTAGGGTAGAAACTGTCACGCCACATGCCGATTCAAAGGTGCTCTGCCTCACATTACAAGTCTTCTAGAAGTGAGTAGCCCTCCCACCATTGCCCAACCTCATCTACTCAGTATCAAAAAACATTGGTTTCATGACAGAAGTTCTGCTTATGAATGCTCAACGAGGACAAAACTAAATGGTGAACAGGTGAGGACTGCCGCTACAATCTAAACTGTTCTGACTCCAACTCCCCTCCTCAACTCCCTGGCCTCAGCAGAGATCATCAAGAAAGAAAGCTCTTGTCCGATGCTTATGCATATTTTCATACTGAATAAGCATTGCCTAGGCCCAAATTCAAAGCAGGAAATATATATCAGCAGATTAAAGTCTTCGAGCAACACCCAAATGCTCACATGGAGACAAGTCAATATGCTCTTTGTTTGTCCCTAGCTATGGGTCCTTTAATGTAAAGGTTACATGGCAAATATTTTCTATCCCAAATGTCAAAACAACCATGGACTTCCCTGAGGGGACTGTTTTTCCAAAACTCCGTGAAATCAGGTTGGCAGGCCAGAACAGACATAATGCTGCAGCTACACATATTCCTTGAAAAACCACAGGAAGTAGCACACTCAGAGTCCTCACAGTACCACATGGGAGCAGGCCAAGACGGGGCTCCTGGGGTGCTCACCAGGCATCATGAGCAGCAGGTGCAACTACCTACTCACTCACAGTCGAGACCATGGCCCCTCACACTGGCTGCTCCTTTCCCTGAAAAAGAAAATTTCCAGAGGTACATACCTCACTCAAAAGGAATAATTAGGCTCAAAAAAATCTTCCATGGGGAGGCACTCACACACCCTTGCAGGGTTTTTCTCCAGGGATGCCAAGCTCTACCATGCACACATAATAGTAACAGCAGCTTCCCTGTGAGTGTGCTTCCCTCTGGGGGATTCCAAAGTGCTGTATACACCACGGGGAAAATCTGGCAAAAGAATTCAGATGAGTAGGCAGCCCTTTCATAAATCCTTCCTCTACCTTTCTAGTGAGGGGAAAAGAGGAAGGCAGACAGGAGAAGCAAAGATGTGAGAAGGTTATAACTTGTTCACAAATTTCCCCCTTCTTCTGCCTGACTCAGAGGTTTTGGGGCTTGCCTGTTTACCTGATCTCCATTCCCTAGTGTTCTGAGAAAAGGACAGGTAGAAGTTATGCTGGAAGATTCTACAGAGAAAATCAGTAAGAATAAAAGAAACCATATGATGCCCCGAGGAGCTGAATGGTGAGGGAAATGTGCAGGAGAAGGAGGCTGGAGAAAAGAGGTGGCAGAAAGGTTAATGTCAGAGCAAAAAGAAAGTATTTTTTTTTTTTACTGAGTCAGTAAGAAATTTCTGCAAGTTTCCTTGGGCCAAACAATGGTGATATTACCATACCTTGCATTAGTCTATGTACTTGAATGTCTTTGAATGACTGAAATATACAAGAGAAGTTTTGAATTATTATTGGAACCATAATCTTTTAACTAGACTAGTGCTCTGGTATGGGACCACATTGCAGAAGCTTCCTAGGCCTATCTAGAGAGTGGTTCCATACATATTTGTGCTACCTCTCCATCTTTTCTGCAACCCCCAAAGATAGTTTATGCCATTCAACTATCTCCTAAGACTCAGCCTCCTAAGCTCTTCTCCTCTTCTTCCTCTGAAAACACACACTTGACCTTTGGTAGTCTGATGAAGAAGTAAGGACTCTTTGATTAATGTACTAGCATTTGCCTGCCTTTCCAGATACACCCTTCTCTACCTTGATCTAGGTGGAGGGCTGACCTGCATGGTCTGATGTAGGACAAGAATCTTTTGTCCCCTAACTTGTGGTTGAATATGGTCAATGGGGAACATTAGAAGGAGATCTGGAGATAGAAGCTGGTTATTTACTCCCAAACTCATTTCCTGTTCTACAGGAGTGTCCCTCAACCACTGGCACAGCCTCAACTGAAAGGCTCTCTCTACACAGCTCTCTCTCCTTCCCTGGGTTCTGGTAACCACTTTTTTCCTCACTCATTCAGATCTGAAGTTCACCTGCTCTGGAGTCTGGCATTACCCCTTGTGAGTTTTCCCTGCTGCTCATCCACATCCTTGTTAATAGTCTTTTTATTAGAGTGTCTTCAAATTACCCAATTAGAGTGTACATTCTGTTTCTAGCTGGAACTCCTGACTGACACAGTAGGCAGAAGGAAATTTACCAAAGCAAAATGCCTAGCCTACCCGGAGGGCAAAAGTAAAACAAGGGTGCTATTTATTAAACAGTCATAAAAATAAACATAAGCTGAAGAAAAATCTTGTCAGACTTAGGTTACATAAGAAAGCATTAAATTGAAACAAATAAATCATATTGTAATACAGATTCTTATAGGAAGTTTATAATTCCTATCACTATATTACAAGAAAGACTGTTAAGAATGGTTTACAATCATTTTTCTTTTAAAATTTCTTCTAAAAAATTAAGAAATAACCCAAAACACTACTTTAAATAAAAGAGTTAACCCTAAAAGATCAAGATGAAAAGAATCTGGCTGGGATCATAAAGATTCCAAAGAAATTAAAGGCAAAGTAGAAGAAGTAAGACTTGCATTAGAAGTAGTAAAGAGCAGAACTGCCACTGAATAAAATCAAGTCATTGGTTGTGAGGAATTCACTTGAGGGACTCTATCACACGCACAAGAAATGTATGAAAAACATCAGCTGAAAATAAGCTAAGCTGTAAGTGAGATTACTAAATAGCCCACATACGAAATAGACATTCAATAAGCAAAGCTTTTTAATATATCAAAATAACTATGTAGAAACCACAACAGGAAAATATATCATTCATCTTAGAAACAATAATCATATACATTACCTAATATATTTTTATATTAACAACCAATTAGTTTATGGAGTAGTATGAGGAAAACTATACAGCTTTATTGAGTTATAAAAAATAAATGAAATGGCATGTTATATTATTGTATAAGAAAATTCACTACTGTAAAAATATCAGTTATGCACAAATTAATGTAGAGGTTTTAATGCAATAATAATCAAAATTCTAGTTGAACTTATGTTGGATCTGAAGTGGAAAGAACAATAACTTGACAAAATTATTCTGAATTTATGTAAGAAAATGTGCAAAAGATAGCAAAGGAAAACAAATTCAAAGAAAAAAGATTTGACCTACCAAGTTACACTATTAAGTTATAATAATTAAGACATTTATTACTTGTACATTTATGAAAAAAGGTAATACATGCAAGAGAATATTTTTAAAATAATAATTTTATAAGTACATGAGACATCATAAATCCATGAAGAAAAGAGATTATTCAATAATTGATGCTGAAATGAGGTTAAATTTTTGAAAAAAAATGTGTGCAACTCTATCTCATGTTACACCAAAACCAATTCCAAATGGATTAAAGAACTATAATTATTAAATTATACCATAAAAAGACACACTGATATATACTTATAAGATCTTGGATTGAGAAAGAATTTTCCATGTAAAAGTAATGCAAAATTTCATAAAGAAATAGTTTATTAGTGTTTTTTTTAAAAAAGCTAGTGCTGGCTTCAGCAGCACAGATACTAAAATTGGAACAATAAAGAGAAGATTAGCACAGCCCCTGTGCAAGGATGACACACGTATTTGTGAAGCATTCTATATTTTTTTTAAAAAAAGAAAGAAAGAAATGCTAACCTCTATTTGACAAAAGACATTACGGTAAGCGTAGGCTACTGTAACAAAGTGTCAACAATATGATAGTGTCTTAGTCCACTCTTGCTGCTATAACAGAATATCATAAACTGTGTGGCTTATATACAACAGAAATTTGTTTTTAACTTTTATAGAAGCTTGGAAGTCCAAGAGCAAGGAGCTGGCAGATTTGGTGGCTGGTGAAGCCTGACTGTCCTAGTTCATAGGCAGTTGTCTTCTCGCTATAATCTCACATGGTAGAAGAGGCAAGGAAGCTCTCTCTGGGACTTATCTCGTCAGGGCATTAATCTTATTCATGAGGGTTCCACCTTCAAAACACATTCACCTACCAAAGGCCTTACCTGCCAGTACCATCCATTAGAGGTTAGGATTTGAACATATGAATTTCAAGAGAACATATCAGTCTATAGCAGATGGCTAAAGAACAAGTAGTTTATGTGCACTTACCTAAGAGTCCAGGGTGTGCCATTTACAATCACCCAGGTTCTTTCCAGTTTCTTGCTCTGCTGTCTCCTAGGGCACTCTTGTTGCCTGTATGGTTAAAGCTGGGCCTGTACCTCCTTTGGGTCTCCAGCTGGTAAAAATGTAGAAGGAAGAATATGAAGTAAGCACTCCCACTCCACTGATCTCGTCAGACAATAGTAAACATTACTTCTGCTTACATTGCATTGCCAAAATGTTGCATGGCTCCATTTAACTACAAGGAGGGTTAGAACAGGTTGTCCCCAGTTAGGCAGCCACATGCTTAGCTATAATTAACTATAGAAAAAGGAGAACAAATTTAGGTGGGAAATAGCAATATCTACCACACCAGTCTAAAAACTATTGAAAGGCAGAGAGCTAACTGAGGAACCACACTTGCAGCAAATATGGGAAAAGGTTGTCATCTTATAACATAAAATTTATCTTATAGCAAGTAGAAAAACACCAATGCACCAAAAAAAATGAGCAGAGGACATAAACAAGCAATGTAAATGTCATATAAATATGAAAATTATACACCATTGCTTGTAATAAAAGAAATATAAGTTAAAACAATTAAATGGCATTATTTATTGATCTGTTTGTCAAAGTCTTTCTTAATTGTTATTCTCAGTGCTGGCACAGTGTGGTAACGCTACTATAATTGAGTATGAATCAGTGTTCTGCCATTGGGAAATACACTTTCTTAGTATACACAAGAGCCTTTGCTCTGCTCTTCTCATGGAACCCTGAGTCCACATTAGAAACCCACTCTGAGGAAATAATCCAAGATGTGGTCAAAGAAGTATGTGCAAATATGTTCACCATAGTATAAACAATTGGAAATAACCTAAATGCCTGACAATAAGAGAATGGTGGAATAAATTATGTGTAGGGAGCAACACAATTGCTACCTCCATGCTCGCATCTCACCTGGTAGCCTAGATCACTTCTGTTCATCTCCCCATTTGGGAAGTACTGACAAGGAAAATATATTAAACAATTCCTTCACTCCTTACTGGTTCTTTTCCCAGAAAGAAATTTCAGAGACTATCATATCTATTAGTCATGTGCCACATAGCTGGGTTGACAGGAAACATGTTTCATTCTCTCTTACACTCAAGTTCTTAGGAAAAGACCAGGTTTCCTCTCTGCTTCTTTATGATGAGTGTGTGATCTATAGCAGAACCAAGACCTCCACTCTCTGGGATTCTCCATTCCACCATAAATGGATGTATGAGGCAGGCCTAAAACTTCTATGCAGATGCCTAGTTGAGCATCTTGAAATTTACCTTACAAACTCAGTTATTCCAACTGAAGCATCCAATACCAGGAAAACAGGAGGCCTCTGATGCCAGTCTCTCTCTTAAAGCTAACTTCTCCAGATACTTCTAAATTCTAGGACTTATGGGACGTAATTGATATGGTGCTTCATTCCCTACACGGCTACTTGTGCCTGTTTTCTACTGGAGGGAGTAGCACATCAAACTTCTAATACTATGGGATGGGTATAAGTGAAATAATATGCATTTCATTTGAGAATTATGTTTATTTTATAAAAAAAAGCTAATAATATGATTGCTAATTGAAAGTTGGGGAACTAAGACTTTCATTTCAATAATGTTTCAAGCTTAAATCCAGAAAAAGGCAAGTAAAATGCTGGATAACTTTTTAAAACTCTTTTCAAGTTATAGCTTAACTGAAAGGAAGATGAGTAAAATCCTCATAAGTCAGGTCATATTTGACAAGATAGGAAAGCACCTCCATGACATTTGTAGCTTCAGCTTTAATAGCCTGTCTGTGAGTTAATGGATGAAAAGCTTAAGGCCCATACAAAGTAGGAGCTGTATCAGCAACCTTCTTCCCAGACCCCCAAAAAGCTGAGACCACTAAAAGGCAAGTCTCTCAATTGTCAAACGTGAAAATGTTATGCCCTACCCATAGGATGTATTAAGGAAAATATCCAGTCTCAGCCTGGGCCCATAGAGGAACAGAAAAAAATCTTGATGAGAATTTGTAACAAAAAACCAATCCTCCTATGAGTTTGAGACTGTAATTCACATGTTAGTTTGGCCTCAAATACCCAAGTCATGAATTTGGTTTAAAGTCTTCTCAGGCATCTAGTAAATCACACACACAAAGCCTCATACCATAGACAACCCCAAGAAACATGAGCACTCTCTGTTTCTGTCTCTGCATTTGTCTCTCTCTCTCTCTCTCTCTCTCTCTCTCTCACACACACACACACACACACACACACATACAGATTTGAGAAATTAGGCCACCATAAACAATTATTAATAGAAACAAAAATCAGGCAATTGGATCTGCAAATATGACAGATCGATATTCAAGTGACCAGATACAACATATAAAGTAAGTACCTGTTTAACATTTTTAAATAAATGAAAGAAATGAATGAAAGGATGACTGTGTCATAAGTTAGCCAATTGCCCCAGAATGTGTATGGTGTATTCTCACAGAACTTTCTCCTGCAAGAGGTAGAGTAGAAATGAAATAGCCCCTCAAGACTGCTCCTGTTTCAATGGCTTCTCCAAGACCCATAGTGGGAAGAGGGGCCATGATGAAGGAGAAGTCCACTGGCCTTTTATACAGCCTGCACTGGATGGAAATGGGAGCCCAATGTGCTCAGTGGAGGCTCCTATTCAATCTCTTAGATGGGAGGCAGGAACTAGAGACCAAGGTCCACGGTTGTGAGGCCCTATAGCAGGTCTGCAAGTTTGCTCAACTTTTGTTTTAGCATCATTTGTGTAAATCATCTCATGTAACTGGGTTCTCCCAAAGCCTGTGAAAAGAGCCAAATACGTTACTCAAGAAAATAAAACCTTGAAATTCAAGCCAGAATTATGGCAAGAGTGCAGTCACCACAATGACTAAGATACGTAAGGAGCTGAACAACAAAGTCCAAGTAGAGAGAAAGCTTCCTTCTCCAGAAACCCATATAATATCTTTAAAAAGAGTAATAATAACCTCAAATACCTACCTAATGCTTACTTCAGACCAGGCACTGTTCTAAGCTATAATATAAACTCATTTAATCTTTTCAGTTGGGTAGTATTGTTAGCCCCATCCTTAGATGAGGAGACATCTACTAAGATCACTATGTGGTAGAACCAGGCTCAAATACAGGCAGTTTGGGGCTGGGCGTGGTGGCTTGCACCTGTAATCCCAGCACTTTGGGAGGCTGAGGTGGGCAGATCACCCAAGGCCAGGAGTTCAAGACCAGCCTCGCCAACATGGCAAAATCCCATCTCTACTAAAAATACAAAAAAATCAGATGGGCATGGTGACACACACTTATATAATCCCAGATACTTGGGAAGCTGAGGCACGAGAATTGTTTGAGCCTGGGTGGAGGTTGTAGTGAGCCAAGATTGCGCCACTGCACTCCAGCCTGGGTGACAGAGTAAGACTCTGTCCCAAAAAAAAAAAAAAGGCAGTTTGGCTCCAGAGTCCAAGATCATAACTATTAGCTCTACAACCTCTTGCATACTGATCAGACATTCTTATTGCCAGGCTATACAGAGGACTTTGATGACTAAAACATGTGTGTCACATGTATTCCACACTAACTGGAGTGCTCATAGAAAGGAAGAAATCCTGGGAGAAAATCAACTTTGTTTCTCTAGAGTTCTACCTCTTTCTTTTCTATAAAATCCTGTTCCTCTATTCTCTTTGCCCTTTGGTCCTGTGGAAGTTGTCAGAATCAAAATAGAGTAACTTATGCCAAACATTAACAAAATGGAGTTGGGAGGTTACAAAGGAGGGGCTCTCACACACAAAACTATCCTGAAAACTATTACAAGGACAATGAAAACCCCAACCTTGCCCCAAACCTTGTCACTACAACCTTACACAAAGAATACTTCTGTGAGGACATCTACCCAGCAATGACCTATTCAACTTTGGACTTGTGCCACCATTGTTATTGGTCTATGTAGACAAGGATAATTGCCTCAAAACAAATGACGTAACCTTCCTCATTTTGCCTTTAAAAGTTTCCTCTTGCCCCAACCTCTCTGTAACTGTAACTAGGCACACCTATAATTAGTCACAGACCACATATCCCAAATTATAATCCCCTGTCATTCATTCCCAAATAAACTCATTTATTTTGAGAGCCACTCTCTCCATTGTTATTTTAGGTTGACAGTCCTCTAAACATTTCTAAGTTACACTCTTCTATTATAGCCATGTTATGCCCATGCTTTCCAGCAAGGAGTAGCAGTAGAGCACTTAAAATATAAGGAATGTATGGGCTTGTCTCTGATGACATAAAAGGAAGGGATATCAGGGAATGTTGGCCAATGGGTATGAAGAGGTAAGTATTAAAATAACCAGAAGTGTGAATTTTGGGAAAAAAACAGTGTACAATCTGTACACAGTGGGTGGATAGAAGTGACAGAGGAGAGTGAAGCAACTGAGTCCCAAGACATTGGAAAAAAAATTAGCATCTAGGGAGAGGCTTGGAGGCCTAGTAGCCTGGCAACCTTGTAACTCACATACCCCTCCTTTCTCTATCTCAGTTTTTTTTCTATCTCTTCCACCTCTAAAACTCTTCTATTTTCTCATTAGAATAGAAATTTAGGACCAGATATCAATATCCAGAAGTAGATTGACCCCTTTCTTAATATTCTTTTTAGCACTCAGAACCCCAATTATACCATGAAGTTTGAGTGTCAAAATATAGGTCTTTCTTAGGAGAAATCTACTTGAAAGCAGAAATATAGTCAGTCCACTAAGCTAAAATTGGACCTCACTCTGTTCCCTAATTCAAATCTAATCATTGAAATTACCATATACCTCATTTTCAAGTCATTTCTTAGTTGGTAGTCAATGAGAAATGTGTCTAACCATGCAAACTCTACTGATGGTGGAGTTAAAGACGATGTCAGAGAAATTAAATTTCATCCCCACACTGCCTTTCTGGCTTCCCACAGAGAACGATGCTATGAATTCCAAATAACACCTGATAAGTTTACTCACTCCTTCTGTTCCTGGTCATGATCAATTTCAAATGAAGTCTTGATGTCTGTCTCATTACATTGGCCTCAGAGTACTGTCAAGTTTGTTTTCAGAGGAAACTTTTCAAAGTATGTAACAGGCCCCAACAATAGCAACAACAAAATGTTGATAGCCACAAAGACAAGCAAGGTGCATTACTGCTGCATTGGCATCCTTCTTTAGAGATCAGGCGAAATAGGACAAGCGTGACTCCTATTATGGTTATAGAATATTGCATTCAGCTATGATGGAACAGAACCGAGAAAGTGTATCCCGAGGTATTTTCACTTCATGCATTTGGCATTGTTATTAGTTATTGCATTTAAGATACATCAGTCTGTTTACTCCTCATGTTTCCTCTCAGAGAAAATATTAACTGTGGAACAAGAATATTTGATGTTACAAATTATCTGGCTTGCTAGTCTCATTTCCCTTTTAGTATGCAATTATTTGTTTAGCTTCCCTTAGCAAATGAAATTTCAAGGGCATTTCAAGGAATATAAATAATATAAAAAGCAATAGAAGCCCAAAGAATTTTCTTTCCTCTTCTTTTTTTTTTTTTTTTTTTTTTTTTTTTTTTGTATTCAGGAACAGCACTGAATCATGCATATGTATGAATCAACAAAATCAGGTTAGCTAAGAAATTGGAAATTGCACTCCACTAGAACATTTGTCTTGCTCTAGAGATCTTTGTTATGGATTTGAAGGACTAATAAAAAATCACCAGCATGACTGGAACAGATGTTTTTTATGGACTTGGGTTGTTAATAGTCTTTTTAGCTTCTCCTAAGAACTTAAGCAGATTCCTCACTTGTCCTCAATACCTGAAATTATATTAACATTGTCCAAAATGTACACTAACAAGCTACATTAAAAATGCCATAAATTGGAATAGGGATACTGAAGATTTCCAAAAAGTAGAATAAATTTTAAAAGCTGTAAAAAGAGGCAGATGCTAGCTAGATAACTAGATCAATAAATAAATAGAAGATATGGAGAGATAAATATAGACTTTATACGATCAACAACAGCATGAAATAAACATAAAATAAACAAAATAATGAAATAATTAGCTAATCTTCATTTTCTTCTTAAGGGAAGAGATAGCCCTTTTCCTCAACAACAATTACCAGGATCACAAGAAGCACAGAATAGAAAATAAACTCAGAATGCAGTTCCTAGGTTTACCTTGATGGTGTGCCTGGAAGTGTTTTCCCTGATAATTCATATGCAATATTCTTTCTTTCTAAGCCCTTGCAAGTTGCTCCCAGTGGAGGCCAAACTTGATCAATTTTGCAGAGACCAAAATAGGTAAGAAACAGCAGCTAACAAGCTTCCTGGTGTCATTAGGAAGGCTGTTTGTTGCCATCTTCTTAAACTGCATGAGTAGGTGAAAATGGGGCACCTGCCCCAGCCTTGCCCTCTCTCTTCCCATCTCAGTTGGAGTACACCCCTGCTGGGCATGCCCCATCCCATTCAGCTCAAGGCCATCTTGCCATCTGCTTCTTCAATTCCTGGTGTTGCCCACAATTTATTTTACCCTCATTAATGAATGATGATACAGGATGAGAGGCAGAATCAAGCCTACCAGTATAAGACAATGCTGTGCACTTTCTCCTTCCCCCTTAATCACACAGAGATATGCTAGTTTCAATTCCAGCTCCTCAGTGGTGAACTATGTAAACTTGAGCACATTTGGTGAGCTCTGAGCCTTAGATTACTCCTCTATAAAATTAAAGTATACATTGTTTATTCTTAAGACTCTTGCGAACTAGAAATGACTGATTCACATGAAAGTAACTAAAATAGTATGTAGCACATGGTAAGCCATCAATAAATGGTAATTACTATCATTCATTTGTTCATTAATTCCACAAAGATATTTTGTGCTTTCCCCATGTATATGTTATGTGAAGTTATGAGGATATAGAAAAGTAAGACAAGCCCCTGATTTCTCAAAAGCTGTATTCTAGCTGAAAAAACAGACAGGTAGATAAGTCATCATTCTCCACAAAACATAACTAATTGTGCCAAAAAGGCATATGTGTAATTAGAGTTTGAAAATAAGAGAGATGAGAGAAAGGGCAAAAAACTATTTGGAAAATATGACCAATTTTTTTTTAATTTGATGAAAATCATAAAGCCACAAAAGCAAGTAGAACCTCAACCAACCTTAAGCAGAGAAATACAAAGAAAACTATGCCAAGATACATTATAGTGAAATTGCAGGGGAAAAAAAAAAACAGTAAAATGAAAATCTTAAAATCATCTGGAAAAAAAACACATTACAGGAGAATAGCAACAAGAATAATTTTTGCCTTCTGATTAGAAATAATCCAAGTCAGAAGATCGTTAATAACAACATTAAATTGCTGAGAGAAAATAAAAGCTGTCAGAATATTCCTGGATATAGAATTCTATATCCAGTGGAAATATGTATATCAAAACTAACAATGAAATAAAGATATTTTCAGAGAAACAAAAGTAGTGGGAATTCATAGTCAGTAGATCTGTACTACAAGAAATGTGAAAAAACTTCTTGAGGCTGAAGAGAAATAACACCAGATGGAAAAACAAATATACAGGAGAAAATGAAAAACAGAAAATGCTTAAATTGTGGGAAAATATGATGGATGATCTTCTTTCTTTAGTTTCTTTAAATAACAAAAATAATAATAAGGTATTATTTGATTAATAACATGTTAATAAATGTTAATAATACACCCCATATATATAATGACAGCTGCAGAAGGAAGGGAGGGCAGCAAATGGACATATACTGCTGTAAGTTTCTTAAACATGAAACAGCACAATATTAATTAAGATAGACTAAAATAAATTAAGGACACGTCATAATATCTAAGGTAATCACTAAAAATAAATAAAACAAAGTAGTGCCCCTAAAAGTTAACAGAAGAAGCAAAATGAAATAATACAAATGCCTGAGTGGTCCAAAAGGAGCTAGAAAAGCAGGAACAAAGAACAGAGGGAACAAGTAGAAAACAAACAGCAAAATGATAGCCATAAACCCAGGAATAAGAACAATTATGTTAAATGTATGTTGATACATAAAACAATTGAAAGTCACAGAATGTCAAACTGGATAAAAGAGGAAAAAAGATACAACTACAAAAGACACAGTTGAAGTATAAAGACACAGATAGTTGAAGGCAAAAGGATAAAACCAGATACACTATACAAATGTAAACAGGCAAAAGCTGGTATGGCCATATTAATATTACACAAAATGGAATTCAAAACAAGAGATATTAATGGAAATAAAGGAAGATATTTGATAGTGATAAATGGGTCAGTTCATTAAAAAGGCATAACAATATTCAATGTATATGTATCTAACAACAGAGCTTCATAATAGAGCAAAATCTGGCTGAACTAAAAGAAGAAATACATAAACACACAATTACAATTGGATTAACACTTCTTTCTCAGGTAACTGATAGAACAAATACAAAAGAAACAGCAAATATATGGAAAGCTCAAAAAACCCTATCAGTAAACTTACCCTATGTGACATTAATAGACTATTGCACACAACCAGAGCAGAATCAACATTCTTTCTGAGTGCACACAAAACATCCACTAAAATAAACCATATTCTGGGCCATAAAGTCAAATTTCTGTAAGCGTCAAAGAAACAAAATTATATGTAGCATACCTTTGATCACAGTAAAATATAAAGTAGAGAAACAAGAGCAGAAGTTTTTCTTTGAAAAGATTAATAAAGTTGATAAGGCCCTCAAAAGAAAAAAAAATTTAAGAAAAAGAAAATGAGCTATCATGCTACAAAAAGACATAAAGAAATCTTAAATGCATATTGCTAAGGGAAAAAAGCCAATCTGAAAAAGGCTACATACTGTATGCTTCCTACTAGATCATATCCTGGAAAAGATAAAGCTATAAATATAGTAGAAAGGCCCTCAAGGGTGAGTTCCAAGCCTGGCAGCAGTAGAAAGGCCTGTGGTTGCCAAGGGTCTGGGAGGAGAAAAATCGGGATAAGTTGGTAGAATGCAGGGAATTTTAGAAGAGTAAAATTATTTGTTATGACACAGTAAGGGTGGATACATATTGTCAAAATCCATAAAATGTACAATACAAAGTGAACTCTAATGTAAACTCTGAACTTTAGTCAATAAGAATGTATCAATATTGGCTCATCACTGTAACAAATGAATGACATTAATGCAAGGTATTAGTAATAGGGGAAACTGATGGGAAGAGGTAAGGAGGCATATGGGCACTCTTCTTTTGGCTCAAATTTTTTGTAAACCTTTAAAACCACTCATCAAAGAAGTCCATTAAAAAAAAACACTCACAAATAAGCAATATTGGGGGAAAAAGAAGTGATGTTATTATAGGTCTTTCAGATACTTAAAGGATAATAAGGGAATATTATAAAAATGTATGCCACCAAATTTGTTGGCATACATAAAATGGACAAATTCCTTGAAATATACAACTTACTGAACAAGAAACAAAAAAGAAAAAATAGAAAATACATAAAAATTAAATATAAATACTGATAAATAGCCTTATGTCTGTTAAAGAGCCTAGAGCCATAATTTAAAACATTTCCAAATGGCTTTATTTGCATATTTAATCAAATATTTTTAAAATATAAATATAACCAATTTTATTCACAATCATTAAGAAAACAGGAAATGAAGAAACACTTCTTAACTTGTTTGTAAGTTCAGTGTAAGCTTGACCTTATAAATTGACAGATTTTAGAAGAAAAGAAAAATAAAATATTAGTAAATGAAATCCAGTAATATTTGAAAAGAATGATACCACATAATCAATTGGGTTTTGTTCCAGAAATGTAGAGTTGGTTTAACATTCAAAAACCAATTGAGGGCAAGGCGTGGTGGCTCACGCCTGCAATCCCAGCACTTTTGGAAGCCAAGGCAGGTGGATAACTTGAGGTCAGGAGTTAGAGACCAGCCTGGCCAAATGGTGAAACCTCATCTCTACTAAAAATTCAAAAATTAGCTGGGTGTAGTGGTGGGCACCTGTAATCCCAGCTGAGGGAGGCTGAGGTACGAGAACTGCTTAAACCAAGAAGGCAGAGGTTGCAGTGAGCCAAGATCGCACCACTGTACTCCAGCCTGGGTGACAGAGCAACATAGTCTCAAAAAACAAAACAAAAAACCAGTTAAGGGGTGCAGAGCAAGATGGCAGCTAGAGCCCTATGCCATTCATTGCCACCCCTCCCTGGACCACCAATTTTTAAGAATTGTCTGCAAAATACCACCATCACAAGAACCAAAAATCAAATGAGCAATCACAGTAACTGATTTTAACTTTATATTCACTGAAAAAGACACGTATAAGGGCAGGAAAGACAGTCTCAAATCACGGATGCCACCCCTGCCATCCCCCAGCAGAGGCAAGGTGGAGAGAGAATCTGTGCACTTTGGGAAGGGAGAGTAAAGTGGCTAGGGAACTTTACATTGAACTCAGTGCTGCCCTTGCTGGGCTAAGCCAGTGCCCATGCACAGAGGAAGCATTAGGACTAGCGCTAGACAGAGGAGAATCATCCAGAACTTGAGCTTCTCAGCAAGCCTCACCACCATAGACTGAAGTACTCTGGGGTTCTAAGTAAACTTGAAAGGCAGTCTAGGGCATGAGGACTGCAATTCCTAGGTAAGTCCTGGTACTAGACTGGACTTAAAGCCCATAGACTAGGGTGGCACATGACCAAGGGAGACACCAGCCGGGGCAGCTAAGGGAGTGCTTGCATCATCCCTCCTCCCAGGCAGTGCAGCTCACATCAAAGAAAAATGACTCCCTCCTTCTGCTTACAGAGAGGAAACTGAAGAGTAAAAAGGATTTATTCATGTATCTTGGATACCAGCTCAGCCACAGTAGGATAGGGCAGCAAGCAGTATCATGAGGTTTCCATTCCCAGTCCTAGTTCCTGGAAAATATTTCTAGACCCACCCTGGGCCAAAAGGGAATTGCTTCATTAATGGGAAGGACCCAGTCTGGGCAGGATTCATCGCCTGCTGACTAAAGCACCCTTGGGCCCCGAATAACCCACAGTGATACAGGGAGTACATCATGGGCCTTGGGCTCTAAGAGTTGCTGGCTTCAAGGGAAAGACAGTGCATTCCCAGCTGTGCTGGCTACGGTGGAAGACTCCTTCTGTTTGAGAAAAGCAGAGGGAAAAGTAAAGGGTACTTTGTCTCACACCTTAGATAACAGCTTGGCCAAAAGGGTAGTCTCAGGGTCTCTGTGTCTAGGCCTAGGCCCTTGGATAGCATTTATGGACATGCCCTGGGCCAGAGGAGAGCTTACTGCCCTCAAGTTTGAGTTCCAGGCCTGGCAGCATTCACGACACAATAATGGAAGAGCCCTTGGGCTTTAAGTGAACATTAGCGGTGGCCTAGCAGATTCCTCATGGTGGTGGCCACAGGGAGAGGCTCCTGTGTCTGTGGAAAGTGGAAGGAAGAATAGGAAGGACTTTGTAATTTGGAATGAGTGCCAGCTTAGCCACAGTAGAATAGAGCATCAGGTAAACCGCTAAGGTATTTGACTTCAATTCCCAGCTCCCAGACAGCATCTGTGGACATGAATGGGGCCTGGGAGAATTTACCACTTTAAAGGGAAGAGCCAACCCTGGAAAAACAGAGATATATGACCTTTCTGATATAGAATTCAAAATAGCTGTTTTAAGGAAACTCAAAAAAATTCAGGATAATACAGAGAAGAAATTCAGAATTTTATCAGATAAATTTAACAAATAGATTTAAATAATTAAAAAGAATCTAGCAGAAATTCTAGAGTTGAAAATGCAATTGACATGCTGAAGAATGCATCAAATTCTCTTAATAGCAGAATTGATCAAGCAGAAGAATTAGTGAAATTCAAGACAGGCTATTTGAAATTACACAGTCAGAGGAGATTTAAAAATTATTGACCTTAAAGACGAAGTAGAGAAAATGATAGGGGCGGAAAGTTTATCCAAAAAAAAATATCAGGGAACTTCCAAAGCCTAGAGAAAGATA
>NW_016107481.1:244054-307197 GCF_001604975.1 Cebus imitator | reverse complement strand
AAATTCTCTTAATAGCAGAATTGAGAGAGAAGAAAAAACAATAAAGCACACTACAAGATCTAGGAAATTGCCTCAAAAAAGCAAATCTAAGAGTTATTGACCTTAAAGACGAAGTAGAGAAAATGATAGGGGCGGAAAGTTTATCCAAAAAAAAATATCAGGGAACTTCCAAAGCCTAGAGAAAGATATCAACATTTAAATGCAGGAGAGTTATAGAACACCGAACAGATCTAACTCAAAGAAGACTACCTCACGGCATTTAATAACCAAACTCCCAAAGTTCAAGAATATAGAAAGCATCTCAAAAGCAGCAAGAGAAAAGAAAAAAATAACATACAATGGAGCTCCCATATGCCTGGCAGAAGACTTTTCAGTGGGAACTTTACAGTCTAAAAGAGAGGCATGATATATTTAAAATGCTGAAGAAAAAAAAATTTTTTACCCTAGAATAGTATACCCAGGGAAAATATATTTAAAGCATGAAGAAGAAATAAAGGCTTGCCTGGATAAACAAAAGCTAAGGGGTTTCATCAGATTCAGATCTTTCTACAAGAAATACTAAAGGGAGTTCTTCAATCTGAAAGAAAAGGACCTTAATGAGCAAGAAGAGATCACGTGAAGGTACAAAACTCACTGGTAATAGTAAACACACAGAAAAACAGGCAAATTATAAATCATGATTAATGAAACTGAAGAGGACACAAAAAAATAAAGGCAAAGATATTCCATGTTCATGGATTATAAGAATCAATATTGTTAAAATGTCCATACTACCCAAAGCAATATACATATTCAATGCAATCTCTATCAAAATACCAGTGATATTCTTCACACAAATAGAAAAAATAATTCTAAAATTTATATGGAATCACAAAAGACCCAGAATAGTCAAAGCTAACCTAAGCAAAAAAAGCAAAACTATAGGAATCACATTTCCTGACTTCAAATTATACTACCACGCTATAGAAAGCTCTGTAGCTGTGTAGTAAAACTCCATGGTACTGGTATAAAAACAGACACATACACCAATGGAACAGAATAGAGATCCCAGAAACAAATCCACACACCTATAGTGAACTCATTTTTGACAAAGGTGCAAGAATATACATTGGGAAAAGACAGTGTCTTCAGTAAATGGTTCTGGGAAAACTAGATATCCATATGCAGAAGCATGGAATTAGACCCTTACTTTTCGCTGTATACAAAAACCAAATCAAAATGGATTAAAGACTTAAATGTAAGACCTCAAACTACGAAACTACTATAGGAAAGCATTTGGGAAACTCTCCAGGATATTGATCTGGGCAAAAATTTTTTGGGTAATACCTGATAAGCACAGACAACCAAAGCAAAAATGGAAAAATGTGATCATATCAAGTTAAAAAGCTTCTGCACAGCAAAGGAAACAATCAACAAAGTGAAGATAAAACCCACAGAATGGAAGAAAATATTTGCAAACTACCCATCTAACAAGGGATTAATAACCCAAATATATAAGGAGCTCAAACAACTCTATAGGAAAATCTCTAACAATCCAATTTTAAATGGGCAAAACATTTGAATAGACATTTCTCAAAAGAAGACATAAAAATGACAGACAGGCATATGAAAAGGTGCTCAACATCACTGATCAGCAGAGAAATGCAAATCGAAACTACAATGAGATACCATTTCACTCCAGTTAAAATGGCTTTTATTCAAAAGTCAGGCAAAAGCAAATGCTGGCAAGTATGTGGAATAAAGGAAAGTCTCATATGCTGTTGGTGGGAATGAAAATTAGTATGACCACTATGGAGAACAGTTCAGAGGTTTCTAAAAACTAAAAATAGAGTTATCATATGATCCAGCAATCCCACTACTAGGTATACAGCTCCAAAGAAAGGAAATCAGCATATCAAACAGATATCTGGGACCCCCATGTTTGTTGCAGCACTGTTCACGATAGCCAAGATTGGAAGCAACCTAAATGTCCATCAACAGAATGGATAAAGAAAATGCAATACTTACACACAGTAGAGTACTATTCAGCAGTAGAAAAGAATATTCTGTGATTTGCAACAACACAGCTAGAACTGTATGTAATATGTTAAGTGACATAAGCCAGGCACAGAAAGACAAACACCACATGTTCTTTCTTTTTTGTTGGATCTAAAAATCAAACCAATTGAATTCCTGGAGACAGAGAATGCAAAGATGGTTATCAGAGGCTGGAAAGGGTAGTGAGGAGTGGGTGGTGAGAGTGGGCATAGTTGATGGGTACAAAAAATAAAATAAGAAGAATAAATAAGACCTAATATTTGATTGCACAACAGGGTGACTATAGTCAATAATAATTGTACATTTAAAAATAACTAAAAGTATATTATAACAGTTGGACTGTAACACAAAAGATAAATGCTCAAGGGAATAAATCCAACTTTCCATGACTTGATTATTATACTTGGCATGCCTGTATCAAAATAACTCATGTAGTCCATAAATATATACACCTACTACATACCTACAAAAATTAAAATTAATAAAATATTCAACCAATCAATTTAACTCATTACATTAAGGAAATGAAGAATAAAAAAAAATTATCTCAATAGATTTTTTAAAATAACTTGACATAATTCAACAGCATTCATAATAAAACCTCAACAAAGTACTAATAGAAAGGAGATTCCTCAATCTAATAGAGGGCATCTGTGAAGAACATGCAGCTATTTAATAGCGAAAAATTGAATACATTTCCCCTAAGACCAGCAGAAAGGCAAGAATCATCAAAACTATTCCACATTATAGAGGAGGGCCTAACAGAAGCAGAAAGGCAAGGGGAGAAAAAGCAAAAGAACAGATTGTAAATGACATGACAATGTTTATTCAAGCCAATATGATTATGTATGTAGAAAATCCTAAAGAAGGTACCTACTAAAAACATACTATGAGAATAAGTAAAAATCAGTTTAGATCATCAACAGTCAAAAATTTATTGTATTTCTGTATACTAGCAACTAAGAATTGAATTTGAAAAAATACTATTAATAGTAGCACCCAAAGTATTAAATACAAATACTTACATATAAATTATCAATATGCAAGACCTGCACACTGAAAACTATAAGGAATTAAGAGAAGTTAAAGATAACTTAAATAAATAGAAAGATAGACCTTATTCAAAGATCAAAAGATTTAATATTGTTGAGATGTCGTTATGGGCTGAATTGTGTCCCATAAGATTCATGTTGAGTTCCTAATTCCCAGTATCTGAGAATGTAACTGTATTTGGAAATAGGGCCTTTAAAGAGGTAAGTAAGATAAAATGAGGGCATATGGGCAGGCCACAGTCTGATAGGACTAGTATCTTTATGAGGAGAGGAAATTAGTACACAGGCAACACACAGATTCAGGGACAACCATATGAGGACACATCAAGAAGGCAGCCATCTGCAAGCCAAGGAAAGAGGCCTCAGGGGAAACCAAACATGCTGACACCTTGATCTTGGACCACTAGCCTCCAAAACTGTGAGACAATGAAGTTCTGTTATTTAAGCCACCACATCTGTGGCATTTTGTCATGGTAGTACTAGCAAACTTAGGCAGATTTTAATCTTCCCAAGTTGATCAACAGATGCAATGCTATTGTAATCAAAGTCCAAGCAGGCATTGTTATAAAAATTGATAAACTGATTCTAAAATATATATGAAAGAAAGGAAATAAGTAATTAATGTAACAAACAAGATAATCTTGAAAAATAATCTGGAAAACTTATACTACCTGATTTAAAGACATAATAAAACTGTAATCTAGGCAGTAAGGAAGAGGAGAAACAAATGGATTAAATATACAGAATAGAGAATACATAAATAGACCCAGATATATATCATCCATTGTTCAGAGAGGCAATGAGTATTCAGAGGGGAAAGAAATTTTTCTAACAAATAATTCTGAAAGAACTGAATATAACAAAAAATAATTTTAACTCCTACCTCACACCATGAACAAAAAGTAATTTTGGTTGGCTCAAAGATGCAAGTCCAAAAGTTGAAACTACAAAGCTTCTAGAAGAAAACATAAGAGAAGGTTTTCATGAACTTGAATAAGAAAAAATTTCTTAGGCAGTCTTGAAGAGCATTAAAAAGAAAATTTTGAAAATGACAAATGAAGAGAATGTAAAGCTTCTACTTGTCAAAACAAAAAAAGAAAATGAACAGGCAAAAAAAGTGTGAGAAGATAATATTCATAACACATCTCTCCAGCAAAGAACTTATGATCAGAATGTATAAATAACTCCCACTAATAGTAAAACAACAACAACAACAAAAGTGCAATGAAAATATCAGCAACAGATTTGAACAGTCTCTCATAAAACAAGATATATGAATATTTATGGCCAGTAATCAATAAAAAGATGTTCAACATCGTTAGTTACCAGGGAAATGCAAATTAAACCACAATGATATCTCTGTGTATTCAGTAAAATGGCAAAAATTAGAAAGACAGATAAAACTAAGTGCTGAAGAGAATGTAGACCAACTGGAACTCTCATACATTGCTGGTGGGAGTGTAAAGTTGAAGAACTGTTTCAAAGAACTTTTTGTCAATTTTTTTATGAAGTTACATACATATTTATATATGGCCCATTACTCCCACTTCTAGGTATTTATCCAAGAGAAATTAAAGTACACATCTACACAGACTTGTAGAAGATTCATAATACCTTTATTCTTAATATAGTCCTCAACTGGAAAGAACCCAAATCTCTATCAAAAAATGACTAAGCAAATACATCATGGCATATTCATACAATTGGGTGTGTATTCACTCATTTTCACACTGCTGATAAAGACATAACTGAGACTGGGCAATTTATAAAGAAAAAGAGGTTTAATGGACTCACAGTTCCACATGTCTGGAGAGGCCTCACAATCATGGCACAAGGTGAAAGTCATAACTTACATGGAGGTTGACAAGAGAGAATCAGAGTATGTGCAAGGGAACTCCCCTTTATAAAACCATCATATCTCATGGGACTTATTCACTGTCACAAGAACTGCACAGGAAAGACCCACCTTCATTATTCAATTACCTCTCACTGGGTCCCTCCCATGACACATGGTAATTATGGTAGCCACATTAGAGATTTGGGTGGGGACACAGCCAAATGATATCATTCCACCCTTGGCCCCTCCCAAATCTCATGTCCTCACATTTCAAAACTAATCATGTCTTCCCAACAGTCCCCCAAAGTCTTAACTCATTTGAGCATTAACCCCAAAGTCCACAATCCAAAGTCTCAACTGAGACAAGGCAAATTCCTTCTGCCTATGAGCCTATAAAGTCATAAGCAAGTTGGTTACTTCCTAGATACAATGGGGATACATGCATTGGGTAAATACACCCATTTCAAATGGGAGAAATTGTCCAAAACAAAAGGACTACAGGCTCCATGCAAGTCTGAAATCTAATAGGGCAGTCATTAAACCTTAAATGTCCAAGATGATGTCCTTTGACTCCATATTTCATATCCAGTTCATGCTGATGCAAGAGGTGGGTTCCCATTGTCTTGGGAAGCTCTACCCAAGACCAACCCACCTCTTGCATCCCAAGACCATGAGACTTTACAAAGTACAGCCTCTCCCAACTGCTTTTACAGGATGGTGTTGAGTGTCTGTGGCTCTTCCAGGTGCACAGTGCAAGCTGTAGGTTGCTCTAACATTCTGGCGTCTGGAACACAGCAGCCCTCTTATCACAGCTCCACTAAGCAGTGTCCCAGTGGGGACTCTGTGTGGGGGCTCCCACCCCATATTTCCCTTCTGCACTGACCTAGCACGGGTTCTCCATGAGGGCTCTGCTCCTGCAGTACTTTTACCTGGATATCCAGGCATTTCCATACATCTCTGAAATCTAGGTGGAGGTTCTCAAACTTCAATTCTTGACTTCTGTGCACCTGCAAGTCAACACCACATGGATGCTGACAGGGCTTGGTGCTTGCATCTTCTGAAGCCATGGCCTGAGCTATACCTGGGACCCTGTTAGCCATGGCTAGAGCAGCTGGAACATAGGGCACCAAGTCCCCAGGCTGCACACAGCAGGGGGGAGGGGGGCTGCCTGGGCCTGGCCCATAAAACCATTTTTTCCTCCTGGATCTCTGGACCTGTAATGGGAGGGGCAATCCTGAAGGTCTCTGACATGCCCTAGAGACATTATCCCCATTGTCTTGGTGGTATGCATTTGGTTCCTTATTACTTACACAAATTTCTACAGCCAGCTTGAATTTCTCCCCACCCCCCCCAATTTTTTTTTTCTTTTCTACTGCATTGTCAGGCTGCAAATTTTCCAAACTTTTATCCTCTGTCAACTCTTGAATGATTTTCTTGGAAATTTCTTCCACCAGAGATCCTAAATCATCTCTCTCAAGTTCAAAGTTCCACAGATTTCTAGGGCAGGGGCAAAATGCCACCAGTCTCTTTGTATAGCAAGAGTAACCTTTACTCCAGTTCCCAAGAAGTTCCTCAACTCCATCTGAGATGATCTCAACCTGGACCTTATTGTTCATATCACTATCAGCATTTTGGTCAAAGCCATTCAACAAGTCTCGAGGAAGTTCCAAACTTTCCTACATTTTCCTGTCTTCTTCTGAGCACTCCAAACTGTCCCAACCTCTGCCTGTTAATCAGTTCTAAAGTCACTTTCACATTTTTGGGTGTCTTCACAGTAGCACCCCACTCCCAGTACCAATGTACTGTATTAGTTCATTTTCATGCTGCTAATAAAGACATGAAATAAATTATAAAGAAAAAGACTGGATTATTTATAAAGAAAAAGAGGTTTAATGGACTCGCAGTTCCACATGGCTGGGGAGGCCTCAAAATCATGGTGGAAGGCAAAAGGCACATCTTAAATAGTGGCAGGCAAGAGAGAATGAGAGCCAAGAGAAAGGGGAAAACTTTTATGAAACTATCAGATCTCATGAGACTTACTATCACAAGAACAGCACAGGAAAGACCTGCCCTCATGATTTAGTTACATCCCACAGGGTCCCTCCCAGAACACATGGGAATTCCAGGAGCTACAATTCGAGATTTGGGCGGGGACACAGCCAAGCCATATCAGGGTGCTACCCTGCAGTAAAAACAAACAACTGGTGCACTTAAAATCTATGTGCCTAACTATGTATAAACTGTACCTCAATAACATTAAAATAGATACTATATCAGAAGTTGAGGCTTACTAAGAAGAAAAGTAAAGCAGAGAGAGCCAATGGGGCATGCAATGTATGGTCAGTTACTGTTTTAGACAGTATAATTTGGGAAGGCCTCTGCTGGGTGGCATTTGAAGAAAAAACCTGAAGGAAATGACTAGTTGGGAGGAGAGTGCTTAAGGTAGAAATCAGAAAGAACAAATGCCTTGAGGGAACTATAATGTTGTGAAATATATATATGTGTATATACATATACACACACACACACACACACACATATATATATATATGAATATATATGTATATATTCTTCCTCTAGTTTCCTAGCACACAGCTCCTAAAGCCCTTGGCATCTCTTAAGTGATAAATGCCTTTTTGTATGCTCATGAGATGACTGGTGAATGGGGAATCCTAGATCGCTTCAAGAGGGAGGCTGGTTTGCCAGGGGAACCAATCATGTGATTAGAGAGCTGGAGCTTTCAGTCCCACCACCCAACTTCCAGGAAGGGGAGAGGGAGTGAAGGTTGAGTTATCACTGATGGCCAATGATAAAATCAATCATGCCTGTGTAATAAAGCCTCCACAAAACCCAAAAGGACAGGGTTCAGAGAATTTCCAAACAGCTGAACAGGTGAATGTTCCTGGAGGGTAGGTCATGCCCAGAGAGGACATGAAAGCTCTGGGCCCCTTCCCCATTCCTTGCCCTGTGCATTTCTTCATCTGGCTGCTTGTCAGTATCCTTTGTAATATGCACTGATGCAAACGGGTCAATGTAAATAAAGTGTTTCCCTGAGTTCTGCGAGCTGCTCTGGCAAATTAATTGAACCCAGGGAAGGGGCTATGGGAACTCTGATATATATCTGGTTGGTCAGATATACAGGTCACAATTTGTGCTTGCAATTAGCATCTGAATTTGGGGAGGGCAGCCTTGTGGGACTGAGCCCTCAACCTGTGGGATCTGACACGATCTCCAGGTGCTGTAGGAATTGAGTTAAATTATTCACAGTTGGTGTCCAATGGAGAATTGATTAGATGTTGTGGGAAGAAATCCACACACATTTTGCTTACCAGAGGTGAAGTGTTCTGTGTTGAGAGCGTGAGAGTGGAAGGAAAAAAACTATTTGTTTGTTTGTTTTCCCTTCTGGTAGTGTTAGGAGATGAGGGCCAAGATGATAGGAATTTAGATCACACAGGTCTTGAAAGTCGTTGTGAAGACTTCAGGTTTCAGTCTGAGATGGGAAGCCACAGGAAAATTCTGAGCAGAGGAGTGGCAGGAGCCTTCACAAAGATTCGCTCTAGCTGCTGTGATGAGAATAAACTTGAGATGGAGATGAGGGGTTGAAACAAGGGCAAAAGCAGAGAGACGAGCTGGAAGGCTACTTCAGTAGCTTCAAATAGGAGTAGTGGCAATGGTGAAACGTGGTCATCATCTGGCTACATTTTGAAAGTAGAGCCAGCAGGATTTACTGGTGGACTAGATATGGGGTATGATGAAATAAAAGGAGTCAAGGATGATTCTAAGTTTTTAGGCTGAGCACTGTTAGAATTTGAATTCTAGCAGTGCAGCTCCAGAGCTAGCAAGGATTCAACCACTTTCAGAGCCCCATCCACCACTACTGCTGACCCCTGTCCAATCCAGCTCAGCATGCTGGCAGGACCCACACCTTCGGGAATCACCCAGGCACCTGCCATCTTTCCTCCTGAGACTGCTTTCACCACCTACTGTCTGGTTAAATCCAATTTCTGCTTTGTTGCTCATTCCCTTTGGTTGTGACATTCATTTGGACTATCTGGTCCTTGGCCCCACCTTTGCCAGTAGACATTGCCTTTTTAAGTCCCCTTGCTCCATGCCTAAAGTCTTAGGTTACTGCTGACTTACACCTTTGCAACAAACCCTGGGCCTAACAAAAGACCTATGACAGCTTATACTCACCAGGGGAGGAGTTCAGAAATCTAAGATTTCAAAGCATACCATTAGGCAAAACCACAGCCCACACAAGGCGCCCAGCCAAAGGGTCAGGCTGGGTTTGAAATCCAATTCGTGCTCTGGTCTCCAAGATCTGAGCCTCAGTGCTAGACTACATCCTAGAAGCAGTATTATTTCCCAATGTGTTCACTCAAAATGTTTTTTATATCACCTTTTCCTAATTTGCCCAAAGGTATCACCCATACAAAGGAAGTCCCTGTTTCAAAGTCAGCCAAGCATGACTCAGATTCACAAAGGCTGGACTTTTTTTCACTACAGTGAGAACATGAACAGAGCCCCTTAAACTGCTGTCTCTCTTGCTTAGAACTTTTATAAAATTTAAGTGAAAGAAGAGACCAAACTGCATTGATATCAGAATATCAGAAGGCAATTGTTCTGGTATCATCCCTTGTCTTGTCCCACATACGCACATTGCTGTGTCTCCTCCACTCCAGAAATGCAAACAGCTTTTGCTTATTTCTACTGAACATGGTTCCTTTTTCTCTGATGTTGTCTCGATTGAACCTGAGAAGCTGACATAATTGTGCAATTCATAGCTAGTGAAAGTTGAACTTTGAACAGTAACTGGAGATCTGAGCAGATAAAGGCATCTGACAAGAGTTTGTACTTGACAACACCAGCATCCCTTCTCTTCTGAATAATAATATAACCAATTCAACATCCTCTATGTTCTTGCTGTTGCAACGTTGAATTCAAGTGCCAGTATGACCTGACTGTTTATCGGGTAAGAACTCAATTAATTTGAGTCCAGATTCATTAATTGTTCTTAATTCACATTTGACCATTATGTTGGTCTCTGACCTCTGGTCCCACTTTCGCATGGAAATCTCCCTCTCAGTAGAAACACATCATGTTCTGGCACACAGCCCCTCACTTCCTATTCTGACTGAGCCTCTTTCCCGTCACCAAGGTGCTGAATTTCCCTGGACATATCTCAATGATACATTCAGAGAGGCTACTTTTTAAAAGAGTCTGATAAGCTCTTTTCACATTATTATAATTCATGAAGGAGGCTTGTGATGTAATATAAAGAGCCCTGGACCAGATGCAATTCACACGCTATGTATTTAGTGAATATTTGTCAAATGGGAGAATAGCCCTAGCTGCCCCAGGAATCAGCTTGTGATTTGAGTTAGGTCATGCCATCTCACAGGGCTTCACTCTCCTCATTTGTAATGTCAAGAAGCTGGAAAGATGGGTTCTGAGATCCAAACTCCCATCTATCCTACCAGTTTTCCAAAGGATTTTTCAGGCAAATTAAAGAAAGAGGCTAAAAAACAAGCTCGTGAAACTCAGATGCCCTTTGGGAGTTTCCTTTCAGTCAGTCCTCCTTAAGTGGCCAACTTTGGAGACCAGTCATGTGGCCCTCGGGGGTTTTCTCAAACAGCTAAAGCAATCTGGAGATTAGATAAACCCAGACAATATTTTGAAACTCATCCCACCCCTATACTTTTATTTTTACCTTTTCCTTCTAACTCCATATAATTTTTAGATGAAAATTCACCTTAGGGTCTGGTTTGTTTTCCAGGAACTCACTTTATCCCCTGGTAATTCATTGGGGTATTATAAAAGCACTTCTTGGGGAAAATCTTTAGGCTATTTAGTCTTTTTCCACCCTTTGAATAAAATCACTGATCTTATCATGGCTAGGATATTGACACATTCAAAGAGAAAAAAACTGTCTAAGTAGACACTTAGAACAAAATTGTTGTAAATTCTACGCTTAGAAAACATTCTCTCAGTTTTTAAAGTTTATATCTCTTTCATGGCCATTTTCATGGATAGTTTAGTTAAAATTGAAGAGGCAATTCTAAAGATTAGTCATAGACATTTCACTAACCTGGGATTCAGAAGAACAGATCTCTACATCCACTCTCTCTAGCACTGTTTTGCTGAGACATTATCAAAAGTATTATGGAATCTGAAATTTGGGAAGAAACACAGAGGTCAATTGAAAAATGAGGAATTTTTTTTAGAAGAAAGCCTCTTCTCTCTAGCCTATGTAAATACTCCCTGTGATTGAAAACAAAACCTTACTATTTCCTGCCTATTTTCATTGCTGGAAAGGCATGGTAGAAAGATCTTTCTAACGCCACTTCCATCTCTTGCTCCTAGTTCTACCTTCGGAAGCAACAGAGAAAATTAAGAATAGCTTACTTTTTTAGACATTAATTATACTTATCATGACCTCATTTAAACTGCACAAGAGCTGCTACTTCTGACCAAAATGGAGTACTCTAGACTCCTGCATTATTAAACAACTAGAAAAAAATTAACAAAATATATAAAACAATGGGGTTTTTTTTCCCATTGGTGAATAAGCAGTATAGGACTGATTCCTGACAAAAGAGAAGCAAGTCGGACCACTGCTGCAGCTCACTACCTGCAGGCAGGCCCTAGGCTGCAGCACAGGGAAAGGGACCTAAATACAACCCAAAGGCCTCATGTGGATGAGGACACTGATATAGAAGATCAGGCAGGTAAAACAGCTATAACCTCTGGGACAGGAAGCCAGGAAGGGAGTAGCTGCACAGAGAAAGGAAAATAAGCTCTGTAGATCTGCTGAGAGTCCCTCAAGTCTCGCTTAAGATGGGTCTGCACTTGGGTGAGAGTAAATTCCCCAGGGCCCTGGGAAACCGTCTGGAAAACAAAAGACCAAACAATTCCCAAAGCTCATCTTACATTCCCACCAGGCAGAGTGGACAAACATAATAATACACAGGGAATGAAGCAGAGTTACCGGAAGGATACAATCTTAGTAGCTAATTTAAATTATCTGTATAATAAAGGCTGTCCTAGACATGCCCTAAGAAAGCTTCAAGCAAGCCGCAAAAGGATACTTCTGATTCTAGGTAACAGAACTGCATATCAGAACAAGTCCAACACTTACCAGAACAAGTTCTATATAAAGGACCAAAGCTAACACCTAACAGCATAAAATTCCTGGCATTTAACCTAAATTTACCACTCATTCAAATAAAGCTAACACCTAACAGCATAAAATTCCTGGCATTTAACCTAAATTTACCACTCATTCAAATAAACAGAAAAATATTACACCCAGGAGAAAAAAAACAATCACTAGAATCGGATACAGAACGAATAATTGATTAAATTAGCTAGGGACATTAGCTAAATTAGGTAGGGACACTGAAATTGATATTATAAATATGCTTCATAAGTTTAAAAATATAAAGAAAAGCATGGGTATACAATAAAATATATGGAAGATCCATTTTTAAAAGGATAAAAATGGAAACTTTCAGCAATAAAAACCAAAATATCTCAAATGAAAATACACTACATGGGATTAATAGCAGAATAGTTACTATGAAAGAAAAAAGCAATCAGTGAACTTGAAGGCATAGCAATAAAAACTATTGAAAATTAAGCATAAGCAGAAAAAAGACTTAAAAAAATGAACAGAACACCAATGACCTGCACAACAATACAGAGTAGTCTCACATACAGGTAACTGAAGTATCAGAAAGAGAGTGAAAGTAGACAAAATTTGAAAGTATAGTGACCAAAATTTTTCCAAAATCAGTTGTAACTATTAATATGCGGATTCAAGAAGTTTACCAACTTTAAGATGAATAACCATAAAGAAAAGCACAAGGAGGCACAATAGAATTATAATGCCTAAAACCCCTGAGAAAGAGAAAATCTTACAAGCAACCAGAGGAAGAAATAGATACAATGTAAATATAGGAAGAAAGATAGGAATAATAACAGACTTCTTGTCAAGAATGATGTAAGGCAGAAGACAATTAATTGACATCTTTAAAGCACTGAAAGGAAAAACCATCAACCTAGAATTCTATGCCCAATGAAAATAATTATTTTAAATGAAGGCAAAATACTCTTTCAAACAAATAAGATCTGAGAAAATTAATTGCCAGCAGACCAACACTATAAGAAAGTTTAAAGTAAATTCTTTGGACAGACGATAGATGATTCCAAATGAAAGTCTGGATGTACACAAACAAATAAAGAAAGGTAGAAAAGGTAAATACGTTTACTCTTTACTATAAAAGACATTTTTAGGCCAGGCATGGTGGCTCATGCCTGTAATCCAAGCACTTTGGGAGGTTGAGGCAGGCAGATCGCCTCAGATCAAAAGTTCCAAGACCAGCCTGGCCAACATGGAGAAAGCCCATCTCTACTTAAAAAAAAAAAAAAAAAAATACAAAAATTAGCTGGTTGTGGTGGCACAAGCCTATAGCACCAGCTACTCAGGAGGCTGAGGTGGGAGGATCACTTGAACTTGGAAGGCGGAGGTTCCAGTAAGCCAAGATCATACCACTGCACTCCAGCCTGGGCGACGGAGTGAGACTCTGTCTCAAAAAAAAAAAAGTCATTTTTATCACTTTTACTTTTTAAAGATAAATAACTGCTTAAAGCAAGAATAACAATATATTGTGGAGTTTATAAAATATAAGCAATTTAAAAGTATAAAAATAGCACAAAGGATGGGAAAAAGAAGGGAAGGAGAACTAGGCTGTCACACCTCTCAACCATTGTATATGACATGGCATGGCATTACTTAAAACACATTATAAAAAGTTAAAATTGTATGTTGTAATATTAAAACAATAACTGAAAATAAATAAAAGATATATTTTATCTTTTATTAATAAGCCAATAATGAAATATTTTTAAAAACACATACAAATACAAAAGACAGACAAAAAAAAACAAAGAAAAGACAAGATAAATAAAAAACAGCAAATTGGTAGGTTTAAATCTGGCAATATTAATAATTAAAAGCAAATGGTGTGAATACTTCAATTAAAGGCATAGGTTGTCAGAGGAGTTAAAATATAAGGTTAAAATATAAGACCCAAATATATACTCTAAATAAGAAAGCTTCTGAAGACACAAAATGCTAAAAATAAAAAGACAGCAAATGATAGACCATGTAAATATTAAAAAAAAAAGAGAGAGAGAGAGAGAGCAGGGAGGAATGAAGGAAGGAAGCTAAAGTAATTGTATTAGTATCAAACGTAGTAAACCCAAATTAAAAGGGACATTTCATAATGATAAAGGAGTCTATTCATCAAGAGTACAAAAGAATCCTAAACACCTACATACCCAATAAAAGCTTCAAAATAGATGAAGCAAAAACTGAGAAAACTGCAAACAGATCATGATTATAGTTGGAGAGTGTAACACTCATATCAGTAATTGACAGAAAAAGTAAACAGAAAACAATAAAGATATTTATTTTGCAGAATTAAACAATAGACAACCTTCACTTTTCTTGATTATACTTTGATAGATTACTCCCCTCCTTACTACATATGACACATACCAACTTCTTTCCAAACCAGTTCAGCACACAGTACATTATAACTAGTGTGGAATCCAACTCATGCTACAATGCAGTAAGAAGCTTCCAAGCACATGGATATAGAAACCCAAAGACAGCAAGATAATTGGGAAGGATGAGCTATTTTTCTGCTCACTTGATCTGTAATTCAAGCAAGCAAAAAGCCTCAACATGTTTATATACAGTGACCCACAGACTACATCCTTGCTCTTCATAACACGTATGTCCAGTTGTACATTGATTGAGCCAGCCATCCCAAAGCAAGCATTTGTCTTCACACATTTATGTAAGTGTATTGGCTTGTGGTGTCAGGCACTCACAAAGCATTCTTTACTGCCTTAGAATCTTTGACAGACATCCCACATTCTAGTATATACTCTTTCCTTTTTCTAGACAAAGCAGTTCAGGTTCTTTCTACACATTATGATGAATAAGCTGACATCAAGTATTAATAGTGTATTCTCCTCCAGAGCAAGTTATTTAACACAACTCTCAATGTAAATTAGTAAACTGACCAACTGGTATAATTTATCAACTCAAAGAATCTCTCTCTCTCTCTCTCTCTCTCTCTCTCTCTCTGTCTCTCTGGATCTCTCTTATTCGCCCTATACTGTCAAGTAAGATTCTAATCTTGCTTAAGTGATTGTCTTGCAGCTTTGAATTTCTTTACATGAAATGTTTCCATTCATTAATCATTCAATCATGTAATCATGAAGGCAAGGCTGTCAGCAACTCTCCTGTCGGATGGACTGCCTTGGATGGACCAAGCTCAGGTGCTGGCCAGCTGCTGACTCAGGCAAATCTCTAAAGGTTCCTGGACAAGTATCTCAGGCACTGCTTATCCTACAGAGGACACAAAGAGGAAACCACAGACACTGAGGCCTACTTGAGGGTGGAGGTGGGGAGGGGGGAAGAGCATCAGAAAAAGTAACTATTGAGTGCTATACTTAGTACCTGTGTGGCAAAATAATCTGTACAACAAACCCCCGTGACACGAGTGTGCCTCTATAACAAACCTGCACATGTACGCCTGAACCTAAAATAAAAGCGAAAACATTAAAATATATATATAAGATGTGGGGGGTAGGGAGCATCTTTACCTTATCATAAACCTAGGTTTTCATATTCAGATGACTGTAGGTGTGAGTACAAATGAGTGGGCATAGGAGTAGGATTGCTAGCTGTTTTGGAGAGAGTGTCAAGAGGGGAGGGGGTAATAGAACAGAAGGAAGATCTTGTAAAAGAAAGAACATGAGCTTTATAGTCAAAAGGTCCAAGTTCAAATTCTAGTTCTATTTTGCACTAGCTGTGAGATCTTACACGAATAACTTATGTTCTCCTAGCTTTGGTTCACTCGGGTCTAACTAAATGGAAATAAGAAGGTGATTAGGAGGATTCACTGTTACAATGGAGGTAAGGTTTCTGACACCTAAGAAACAGGTTGCATGGTAGCAGCTAATGGCTCCCAACCCAAAAGTGGAACGACCAATCAGTTGCGCTGTCCTACTTCCCTTTCCCTGGGTTAACTGGCAAATTTAGCAAACGAAGCTGTATGTCCAGGGAAATTTGGTAACGTACCAATAAGGTGAATGCACTAATCTAAGACCAAAATCCAGAGGCAAATCTAAGACCAAAATCCAGAGAATCACCAAATCTATTAACAAAATATTTATTTTGTTGATTCTTTCATTAGTTGAGTCACTCAAGTAACAACAACAACAAAACCCACTACGTGCCTTCTCTGTGCCAGCTACTCTACAGAGCTTTGCAGTCCCTGACCTCTACTGTTCTGTAGTCTTATGGGCAGAGACACATCTTAATGAAGCCACGAAATGTTTCAGAGGGGTTTGAAGATAAGCAAATTTCTTCTGTTCACATCCTTTGTAACCTTCCTTTTTGAACACAGGCCACCAAAGTGTGAGAACTTAAAATCCCACCCCAGAACCCAGTTTCCTTAGCCCTGGCACCTACTCCCTGTCAGTGTGTGGGTAAGTAATTGCATATGGCTTAGTTAGGCGCCCCAGATTCTATGAGTTAGGGAAATTTTGCATAGATTTGCCATTAACACTAATGGGGGGTTACACGCACAAATCCTCCACACACCAAGAAAAGAATAGACTCTTCTCATTCATACATAATAGATCTGTAGAAAAATTAGCATGTATGCTTTTAGGAGCTGAACTCTGAAGATGTACCTTTTATGGGAAATATGTAAATAAGGACAGAGGATACACTGAAGGACAAGTGCTGTAATGTACTCCTTTTCTGATGCCTGGGCACCTTGTCAATTTTGCTGCTGCATAAAGTAGGACTAGGCTTGCCTCTGCAGAGACTCCCCAGCACATTCACCTTCCTGGTGTGTTACTGAATTTCCCCAGACACAGCTTACTCTGCCAAATTTGCCAATTCCCCCAGGAAATGGGAAGTAGGACAGTGTCGTTGATTGGTCAGCAAGCAAGTACTGTTATGGACCTTTTCCATGGAAGTGTTTCTTTTTTTTCTTAGGAGCTATTGTTAAATTGCCTTATAATTTAAGTGATCTTAGAAACAAGGAATAGAGTATTCACTGTAGGAGTGCAGATCCTCCCAGTAACCCCTGGAGTCACCCCTGAAGGCCACAGAAATCACGGTGCTGGGCAGACTGGTTTTGTCAGTGAAAGGGCAGGAGGGACCTGTCTGCTTCTTCCATTTTTCTGCCTCAGCCACAGAGTAAGGAATTCTCTTTCCCTAACTACTGTACTCTATCATCCCCACCAGCCAAGTTACTAATCCAATACCTTTGCTAGCGGGCAGTCATGACAGAGGAAATTAATTCTCATGCAGAAGGACAAGGGTGCCTCTTTTGTGCACACTTTCCTGGCTGGCACAAAGCCAGCCTCTTTCTTCTGCTGAAGAGTCCAGCATCCTCCCTGCTGCCCATGCCCAGGAATCTATCCCTTGCATTTTGTCCGCTTAGGTATATTCTCCAAGGCAAGCTGTCCACAGACCCAACCTTCCTCTCAGCTGTCTGTTCTATATCCCTGACCAGTGGTTGTTGCAAGGGCCTGGCATTTGCTATGCAATCAGGTGAGTAGGAGAATGGAATAGGAAACCTTACCGGGGAGGCCAGCCACACTTACCACGGACGACCTGCATTTGGAGGGCGATTATGAGAGTTGTCTCGGGGCTTTTCTGGATTCAGGTAAAAGCTACTGAACTCCATACCTTATGTGTGTTACTTCCTGAATGTGCTTCAGAAGAAAGGAACACCGAGGCACCAAACACCAAAGATGTTTTCACTTTAATGTGTTTACTCAAACTGAGGACATATATTAATTACAGATTCACTTTCTCCTTTTGCAAATGTCCTTACGGCTTTGACTACTAACACCATGGTTTTTCAGGAACTCCGATCAGTGGCGAGAATGAATTGAACCAATGGTGCCCAACTCATGGTCTTTGTGTCTAAAAGGTGAAGCATGCATGTTAACTACAGAGGACTGCAGCAGTAAGTAGGAAACGGCTTAAAAATTTCCGGCCAGCAGCCAGGCAGCCGCCTGAAGCTAAGGTCTTGAAGAGAGTTGTAAAGAAATGTGTTGAGTGCAGTGCATTATTTCATCCAGGATCACTGTGAACTGATAGCAGTGAACCCTATCCTGCAACAAACTCTGTTCTGCAGATCCCCCAGAGCTTGCTGTGTAGTAAGGATAGCTCAAGAAACATAGACAGACACAGGGGCAGCTCTTCCCATGTGGAATGTAAGATTTATCACCACCAGGACATAGCCTGAATTCCCAGTCCCAACTCAAGCCTAAACCCCTGCAATGCTGACCCCGTGCTCTGAAAAAAAGGACAACTGTCACAAAAATCCACTGAAACGCCCAGGGTCTGGAAAGCAAAGCAGCACATGCAGACACTCAAAGCACCCTTACTCATGGAGTCCAGAGGCGCTGAGTCCCGGCCCTAGCACTGCCCTGTGAAATCACAGCTGTGTAGCAATTTGGGCTACCATCTTCTAATTCACTGTTCTAAACATCTAACAGTTCAAATCTTTTCCAGAATCGTTATTTGCTTTTTCCTGAAAATGGATGTGCAATGGAATAGATAGGAGAAAAAGAGACAAGACGCAAACCTCAAAGAAACTACAGCAATTAGAATAAACCAGAGACCTGACAACATGGAAAAATCCATCCTTCCATTAGTCAAGGAAAAATAATTTAGGTATCGCCATAATCAAAGAGTGCTCCTATCAGGTATATTACATGGAATTGACAGTTTTGTGAGGAAACCAACTCAAAGCCTAGAATTACATCTTTTATGTAGTTTAAAATCTCAATTAGACTGTTTTTAATTCTACTGTAGATTTTTATCCTGAATGACAGCATTGGAAGGAGAGAGTTAAAGGAATTATTTAAAAAAAAAAAAAAGGAGAGAGAGAGAAAGATTGAACTAGCATTGCACATGCAAATGAATGCATTATGGTAGTAGGGGTTTTTTTCCACTGAATAAATTTACATTTACATCAGTTAGATCTGATGTAATTCTGCAACCAATGAAACTTAAATATATACATATTTTGTCATAAAAGCCCTCACAGCTATAACCTTTTGATTAAGATCTATTGTAAAACTAAGAATAAATTTCAGTCAACCAGTTTTAGATTGGGCAACTTTTATTACTCATTTTACCCAGAAGTACACTTTAACTGGCACTTTACCAATACTTAATAGGAGGCTTGTCTGGTTTCCTGTTAATTCCCTAGGTTTTGTAACAATTCTCATAAATGGATGAAATTTTATAAACTCTCACTATAAAGAATGAATAATATAAATTGCTCTTGGCCAAGGACATGCTCTGTGTGTGTGTGTGTGTGTGTGTGTGTGTGTGTGTGTGTGTGAGCGAGAGAGAGAGAGATACATGGCAACTATTCACATTTTTCCACTGAATTAAAAATTGACCACAAAATAAAGTGGCAAACATTGGTGAAGAAATAACTTCCTTTAGCTTAAGCTATCACCCTGCTCCTCTGTTTCTTGCTTATGTTAGCTGTTGGAAAATACTCAACACAATTTGACCTGGTCACCTAAGGAGGCAGCATCAATCAGTATGCAAGTAAAACGGCAAAGAAACAAGCAACAGCAGCCACTCTAACATTCTAAGTGATCTTCCTACGTAATTACAATTTGTTTCATCACAGTCATTTCACATGACAAATTAGTGAAGCTGAGATTGGGGAGCTTTGCACAGTGGGGCTGTGTCAAGATTATAAAAGAGTAACCTGCCACCAAGTTATCAAATTTAAGGGAAAGATGTAATTTCAAAGACTTGTAATAATAAACATTTATCAAGTGCCTATGTGCCAGACACTGTCAGATGAACTCTTAATTTTCCCAATAGCCTTATAAAGAAGGCATTATAGTTGCCATTTTATAGATAAGAAAACTAAGGAACAGAGAGATAAATTCTATGTCTAGTCCCACAGTTGATACGTGACAGGGCTAGGATATAACTCAGCTTGGTCTGATTCTAAGGCTGAGCTTTTCCCATGATGCAGCTGTACCTACAGGAAATCAGAAAAAGAATGGATATTACCAGCCAAAATCACAGGAGTATATTTTACTAGCAGGGAGAACAATGACTGTGATGAAAATTTTCTAACAAGCCCACAGAAATCATTTTTGAAGATACCCACATTAGAACAATTATAATACTAGAGACCTAGCAATGTTCTTGTATTATAAGGATCTTTTGTCTTGGATGGCTAACATCTCATGAATCAATCACAAAATAATACAAAACAGCTAATGGTAGTTCTACCAAATATTAGTATTACACATTATGTCTTAAAAAAATGCTTCTTTACACATTGTCTCACTTGATGTATGCAGGAAATCACGATACAAATCACAGTATGGAATGCCAGAAGAAGTTCTATTAGTACCTCTTACATTTCAGAAAGTGTTAGAATCACCTTGTGTTCATTAAAATCTAGACTCCAAGGTCCCTGTCCCACCAAAAACATAACCATTTGTTTTAGAGTGAATGGGCCTCGGAATCTGTATTTGTGTCAGGCATCTGGTGATTCAGTTAATGGGGTGGGGAAGGGATCCCAGTATCATGCCTTGAGAAACACTGGTGGGTATCAGAGAGTAATGACGTAACCTGTCCAGTACCCTCTACTGTGGGTGATGCGGGCAGACGGGTCTCCTCCCAGCACTCTAATGGGATGACCACTTTCCTTAGCCTGGAGCTATTTTCATAGAAGGTGATCTCATGCAGTAAATTATGGGTGCATGGCTACCTTAGTTTCCAGATTCCATATCCCAGCTCTGACTCTTCAGGCTTTTTATTCCTAATACCCACTCAGTCTTTTTTTTCCTCTCATTTTCCCAATCTTTTCCACTCTCCAGGCTTTCTAGGCCCTCAGTGGGACCCCATACATTTAAAAAGGCCTTGACAACAATAAATGTATTTTAAATACCCAGCACCCTGTTGAAGTCCATTCCCAGTGCTCAGAGCATGTGCCCAGCAGTTCCACCAGTTACTTAAAAGCTGCAACAGTGTGAAGTAAGGAAGCCTTGCCTCTCTGTGTACCGGGGTCACATTAGAAATTCACTACAGGCCCAACATACACAAATCTATTTTCTGGTTCAAGATCCCGGAAAGAAAGTTTCAACCTCAGAGTTCACATTATCAGCCCCTAAGCTCCCCGAGATGGAAGGGAGTCTCCCCACAACACCAGGTTTTGGGTATGGCCCTCAGCACAGTGGTTTCTGCTTCCTCTTTCTACTTGTCTGCAGGCTCCATGCAAGCTAGAGCACTTTAAGAACAGAGGCTGTGCTGTTTTTATTCCTGAATTCCCGGGGCTTAACCCAGCGCTAGGAACATAACAAATGCTCAATGAATGTTTTTAAGTAAAGGCATATCAAGGAAATTAATCAAACAACAAATTGACCGAGTCTGGGGAAGGCAGTCCATTATCGCAGATGTGTTCGATTCTCTGCACCTGTCACCCCCGCTTCCTTCACCAGGATGTACATTTTTTTTCCTGATACATTTATAGTGCAATCTGTAGACTGGAAAAGAAGTCTTGAACTTGAGTTAGGCTCTTTACACATTAAATGACAATTACCGTATTCTTCTATGTGTTGTTTGTTTTGTGTGTTCTTTGATTTTTTTAGAAGAAAACACCATTCTTCCCTGTCTGTGGAAAGGCTTTACCCTGACACACTAGAAAGAATGGCTGGAGGAACATGAACTCCTTACTGTGTCTGTCTGGGTGTGATTTATTGTACTTTTCCTTTATTGCAGGGCAGGCGATGCAGGGGCATCCATGGTGGCATGATGTGAGGTCATCACACACTCTTGGGCAGCACATGGTATTTTTCAGATGCTCTGCAACCATTTATTTACCATCCCTGCAGCACCTCCAGGAAGGGAGGTCAGTATATTCTTCAGGAGAGGGATGAAAACCCAGAAGGGTAAGAGGCAGGTGGTGCTGAGTCAGGGCTCAAACCATCTCCTCCAGCCAGGACTGCAGAATCCATTCCTTTGGGAGAGGATTTGCAAACCCCCTGCAGACTTCTGGATGGGAAAGACCTGGGGACACACTGCAAGACACCACTTCGATCCGGTTATTTTAGAAGAAAAAGGGAATGGAAATTAAACCTTGAAATATATCCTCTGGGGATCCACAAACTCCAGTGGTGAGGAACTACAAGCCATATTTAAGCCACATGCAGGAGTATTTTGCAAAGTTATTTACAAGGTTAATTTCTGGTGTCCATACCTGTGCCTTAGTAGTGCTGTGGTGGCCCATACCCAGGGGGCAAGCTGGAAAGCAGCTCCTGAGATGCCAGTTTCCACAGGAGCCCCAGCAGGTCTTTCACGCCTTGCTTTGCATTAGGTAAGGTTAGTGCAGGGTACAAAGTGTGTTTACTTGGATCAGTAACTTGGAACACAAAGCGATGAATTCTACTTCACCTGGGCCTCTACCTCCCCAGCACACACAAAGACATTGTGAAATTTTACCTGCTGGGTTTACTAGAAAAGTAGCCAGGATGAGACTTAGGTTTGCAGACTTGAAAAACTAAGCAGTGGTTTTAGTCAGCTTGGGCTGCTATAACAAAGCACATTAGACTTGAGGGCTTATCAACAGCAGGAATTTGTTTCTCACAAATTCTGGAAGCTGGAATTCTAAGTTCAGGGTGCCAGCATAGTGAGGTTCTTCTAGATTGCAGACTATCGACTCCTCAGTATAACTTCACATAGCAGGAGGAAGGCAAGAGAGCTCTCTGGGATCTCTTTTATAGAGGTACTAATTCCATTCTTAACGTTCTGCCCTATGATCCAATTACCTCCCAAAGGCCCCACCCTCTAAAACCATCAGATCAGGGGTTAGATTTCAACATATGAATCTGGGGAGGAACAAACAGTCAATTACAGCAGGGTTACCGCCCTCTATGCTGGAAGAGTAATAGACGGAAGGTAGAGAAATGAAGGTACAGACAGCCTTCATGGTTAACAGTGTGGGCCTTGCAATAACACCAAGTGTGGTCTAAGGACCAGCCACATCAGCATCACCAGGGAGCCAGTTAGAAATGCTGAACATTGAATCCCACCCAGACATGCTGATGGTCAGAATCTCTAGGGCCGGAGTCCAGGAATCTGTGTTTTAATATGTGTTCCAAATGATTTCTATGTGTGTTAAAGACTGAGAAGCACTGGACCTGGAGTCAGACACTCAGGTCAGACCGTCTGGGCTTGTATCCCATCCCATCATTCTACAGCTGTGTGAGCTCTCCTGGTCTCCATTCTTTCCTTTGTAAAGTAGGAATAACAGTAATACCTACTTCATGGGGTTGTTGTGTCATCAGGATTAGAAGATAATGCGTGTAAAGCACTTAGATCAGGATCTAGCAAATAAGCACTTACCAAAGGTATGCAGAATAAAATATAGACTGTCCCTTTCTAAACCCTTAAACCCCACTTCTACCCAGAGCTCATCTCCCAACTACCTTCCAAGGTCACCTCTTGGTGCACTGTCAACTCTAACTTACAAGTAAGCTCTTAGATCTTGCCTAAGCCCACTCATGATTCATTCATTTATAAGTGGTGGGCAGTCCATGGGCATTCTTCTTCAATCCCCCCCTAAAACCTCTGTACCCCTCAGCAGCTCAGGAATCAGCTGTGGATTCTGCCAGTCTTGGCTTGGGTTAGGAGGAGGGCACATGATGTGTCTTCCCAAGAAGAAAGAAAATTCTAGAGAACCACCATGAAGTGTGGAGGTAGTTAAAAAACCAATGGGTTTGAACTCACTTCTCATCTTAGATTGGTTGCTTAATAAATGCTTATTGAGTAAGTTAACGAATGAAATTCACTCAGCCTGGAAAATACAGTCTCAGATTATGGTAGCATGAGACTGGACTGGATTTCTTCCCTCCATTTATTCCAAAGATTTATTTATGCCTCATTGATCCATTTAGGGGTGTCAGGGCAGCTTGGTTTACTTTGGCATCCTGTCAGTTTTATATGTATGCTAAACAGGCTCCTTTTCATCTAAAATAATCACAATTTTAAAACAATTTTTAACTTTTGTTCTTTCTTTCCTTCCTTCCCCCCCCCTCCTCTTTATCTCCCTCCCTCCCTCCTTCCCTTCCTTCCTTCCTTCCTCCCTCCCTTCCTTCCTTCCTTCCTTCCTTCCTTCCTTCCTTCCTTCCTTCCTTCCTTCCTTCTTTCCTTCCTTCCTTCCTTCCCTCCTTTCTCTCTCTCTCTTTCTTCTTTTCTTCCTTTCTTTTGAGTAGGAAAGGAACTATATTGCCCAGGCTGGCTTCAAATTCCTGGCCTCAAGCAATCCTCCTGCCTCAACCTCTCAAGCAGCTGAGATCACAAGCACAGGCAACTGTGCCCAGCAACCAAAAGTACTTTGATTCATTCATAAGAAAGGCACTGAAATAAAGAAAGATTACTATAGCCATGGACTCATTTGGTCTATTGTTAGAGAAAGTAAAAGTCTTATCTTAAGCCTAATGAGTCAGGTGATGGTGAATGCTGATGTGTGTATGTATGAGCGTGTGTGTGTGTGTACATACTTCTATGTATAAACAAAAGAAGGCAGCTAAGTCAGGGGAGGAAACACATTCCAATAGTACAAAAATAAACACACACAGAGAGATAGAGAGAGAGAGAGAGGCAAGAAAGGACCTGAATTTTTTTCCTTTTTCCAACCCTGCAATGACATAGAAGAGCTCTAAACAAGCACTTTTCATACTATCTGTGGTGAGGAACAAGTTTTTGTTATTTGGTCTTTGCTTTTTCCTTTCCTATAAGTTATGGATTAACACTACAAATGCTCTAATATGAATTATTTTTAAAACTAATATGAAATACATATACACAAAATAAATGACACTGTCCTTCCAGACAACCCTTACCCCAAGCTTACCCTTGTACTGAAGGAGCTAGACACCAAACCATCTAAGAATCCACCTCTAAAATTCCGAGACTATCAAGTGAGCAGAAGATATGGCCTAGTTGCCCAAAGAAGTGGGTGACAGCAGTAGCAGACATAGAACCCCTGTGCCCCCGCCAGGTGATCCAGCATTCTGCGGACAGCCCACTGATTTCAATGATGAAGCCACGTTCTAGTAGGCAGCGGCACGTCAGCAGAGAGACTACAAAGGAAGGAGCTACAAGGAAACTTCCTGCTGCCGCCCATGGAGATTTGGCAAGCCTTGGTGTGCATATTTGTTATTTATTTTCTTCTCAAATTATACTTACTTCTCTACTCTTGTGCAGACAGTTCTTGCAAGAAGTGAGGAATGAAGAGACTAAGCTTGCTGTGAAATGTGATATCCTGAGTACAGCAAGGACATGGCTAAGAGGATAAGAGCAATGCCTGGGCCCTCTCTCGGTGGCAACATTAACATTAGAGGGACTTTGAACCCCTGGATGCCCTGACATTTCTCCTGCCATTTGCTGTTCTGCTCCTTTGCCTCCTGCTCAGTGTCCACCCTTTTAACAGTGCCATTTCGTTCCTCAGACAACACCGCTTTCTGCCTCTGCCCACCACACTCCATTTCCGTTGTTCCTTTTGGGGCTTATTGGCTCTGTTTATGGCCCATGGCTTTTTGTGTGCTGGCCCTTCCTCTCCCAGATATGCCTGTTAAAAAGTATAAGCTATAAGTAGGAAGCAAATAAATATGGCAGTAACAATGAAAGTATGATTTCCTTGAGAAGTCTCCCTCGATTTGATGATATGTCTCAGATTCCACAGAAAAGTTGTGGTATACTCAGAGCTCGCAGAATGATGAGTACATTTTACAAAAGTGTCCCCATTTGCTCTAAATCATGAGCTTCATACATTAGCTTGACCCTTGTTGGCTCTAACAATGTGCCGTAGCACACGATTCACTCTCTCTGAGCTTTGTTCTTACCTTTCTCTGTGGCTGGGTTTTCACGGTTGCCACATGGCCCTCCATGCACACACAGAGCCCTGAGGAACATCCTTTCCGGTACAAGCTCAGATTTCCAAGTAAGGCAGAACTACGTTTAAGTCTTGAGTCCACCATGTAGAAGCTGTAGACCTCGGATAGGTTACTTAGAGTCAGGAGACCTGGTGTACTCATCTATAAAATGGAAATGACGGTGGCACCTGGCCCAGAGGGTCACTGTGAGGATTAAATTAGATGATATATATAAAGTTACTGCAGTGCCTGGGACATAGTAGACACTAAATAACAGTTAGCTATTACTGTCATCTGTCCTGGGGGACAAGATGCACACCAAGTTCTTTAACAGGCAACAAAGAACATTGGAAGAAATTGGGCTGAGAAATAAGAGATAAGTGAATATTATTGTGATTCATATAAGCCTGCTCATTTATTCAGGACATGTTTACTCAGGACCTACTTAATGCTGGTTACCGTGTTAGGTTAATAAGGCAGAATGTCTTAATGAGGAGCTCACACATATTGGAAAAAGCAAACCCATAAAAACAAAATAACAATTCTTGTATCATCTTTGCTAGCCAAACAAAGATCTGAAGGTATGCACTGATGTTAAGTCTTGTCCTTGGGAAATCTGATCACTTGTAAAAACCTACCTGAAGTAATGACCCCCTGAGCTCTGGCTCGCATTTGAGGCAGCTTTGAGGACAAGTGCACATGAGGTAAGGAAAGGGGCACAGCTTCCCTGGGGCCTGATCTAAAAGGGCACCCCCAAACCCAGAAGATCCCAGGCCCAGGAATGTCTGTCAACAGTAGCTGTTATGGCAGACCCACCGATGCTCATCAGGAAGGCAACCAACGAGACACAAGCCAAATCTCCCCTTTAAATTAACTTCTCGGCACATCTTTCTGCAGGGTGTGTGCAGCTCTAGAAGGCAGCAGCAGCAGGGGCCCAGACCACTGCTTTTCTTTCCACTGTTGTTTATAAAATTGAAGAGAGAAAAAGCAGCATTGGCCTCAAATTAATCTTCTCCTCCTCAGTCTAAAGGATGTAAGCATCAGGTCCATCGTCTCCGAGCAAAATGTTCTGCGTGTTCTCTTGAACAAAGAGCATCTGTGACCAGTGGACTTGTCTGTTACCAGTACGTGATAAAGGGGACAGTGTAACAGCCTCAGCCTCGCTGGGAGCTGCTTTCTTTCTTTTTCTCTTTTCTTTCTTTCTTTTTTTTTTTTTTTTTCCTTTTTAAGAGGCAGCAGAAAAGGATCTTCTTTAGAGAAGATTTCCTGGTTTGAGGGAGGGTTAAATAAACAAATGATAACAACACCAATCAACCCTCTTTGCTTACAGCCT
Source organism: Cebus imitator (assembly GCF_001604975.1). NCBI lineage: Eukaryota > Metazoa > Chordata > Mammalia > Primates > Cebidae > Cebus > Cebus imitator. The sequence continues at coordinate 279,914 of NW_016107481.1, read as the reverse complement.
GCAGAGTCAATCTGCCTCCTGGCTGTGGAGCTACCAACCAGCAAAGGCAAACTAATTAGACACAGACAAACACTTAGGCAATCACACCTTGTGAATGTAAGCGTCTTCCTGTCATTTGGCAAGTCTCTCAGCTGCCTCTGAGCGTGAGACAACAAATCCCCTGCAAACAAGTTCCTCACGCTCCCCGTTAGTGAGACCTAACGGATCACAATGGCTAGAGGTGAAAGGTGGCAGTCTCGTCAGGTAATGACATCTCTCCAACAGCCCATATTAAAACAGCGGCACTTGTTTAGACTAGCCTATTTGCACCTACCTACAGAGGGCCTTTTTAATGTAATTATTAGCCTCTGCCGCCCTGCTTAGGATTTGAAAATATCGTTCATTTTCATCTTGCTTCAGCTACCGCTGCTATCTCCTATTCAGGCTCAGTCACCTCATCCTCCCACAACTAAGTGTAGAAACAAGCATGAGCTAGAAGAGCTGAATTAACAAGAACAAGTTGGCAGGTGAGTTATGTGACAAAAAAAAAAAAGGGATTTGACAATATATTCTAATCACTACCTGTCTGTGGAAATCTTGAAAAAATTTAAATGGCTTTTCTTAGCAAGACCAAAAAGCTATTGCAATAATTGACCAAACCTATAGATGTAAAAGCAAAGAGGCTGGAATCTAGTAACAGTATGCAGCAGGTAAACAATGATATGTTGCTTTAAAATAAAACAGAAAGAGGCAAGAATCTATTGACAGACTGGGCCAGGAGTTCTGATAACTGCTCATCACAGTGCAGAATTTGGCCTTTGACATTTTAAGTAGCTGGAAGGGATGGTCCCACCTGACCTCACTCTGTATTATACAAACAAATGCACCGCCATGTAAAAGTTTGGCTGATACATTACAGACCTGTAGGTCAAAGACCAGAATTTCTAAGTCCCCCAAATGGTTTCCATCTCTGCTTATAAGTGTCCAGGTCATATTCGGGCAGAGCAGTGAGGCATTTTATCTACCCACTATTAATTGTTAAATATCTGCCGTTGCTTGGAGCTGTGCTCACTTAAAAATGATGCAGTTGACTTTCTGTCGAGATGGCTTTCAATCTTGCTCCTCAAACCTTACTGGTGCTCTCATTGCTCTGTAGTTTATGGCCATCACTTATTAATGGTTATAAACAGGGATGATTTTTTTCAAAGGTAACAATAGCTTAAACTGTCACTGAGGAGAGGCGTTTGTATAAAGGAATGCACAGCTTCCTATCTTCTTCCTGAATTTTTCCTTCTGTCCCTTCTCCTTTATCTCCTTTCTCTTCATCCCCCTTCCCCATGGAAGGGGCAGATTTTATAGAAGTCAGCTTCAAGAAAAGCTTTGAATGAGAAGAATAATTAGGGCCACAGAGACTCCAGGATGGGATAATATGGAATACATCTCCAGGACAGAAAAAATTAAAAGGGCCACCTGTAAAGAGTGTGCCTAGAAGGAGTATTTATTCTACATGTCTTGACCTACTACTTTGTGCCAGGTACTGTGCTAGGTAAGCAGGGTAAGAAGAAAACCATGAAATGGTCCCTGCTCCAACATACTGAGGAAAAGAGAAATCATGGCAATTGTAAGATGATTCCATCCTTAACCTTCTGTTTCTAAATCAGCTGCTTATCAGTGCATTAGCCACTCCGTTACCGCCAACTCGGAATCACTAGGAAGAGATCACTGCTCATAGCTGAAAATGAGGACAAAAATTCAAATTCAAAACAGCAAATGAGAGGAGATTACAGAGAAAGGACATTGTTTTTCTGTAAATAACATGATTTAAATGAAAACTTTTAGACGGGAAAATTAGAGAAACAAGAGCAGAGCATTGTTCTCCTCTCACTGACTCTTTTCAAATCAGGAGGACTCCGGGAACAAGACAGAGACACAGAGCAATGCCTGAAATGCCCATTCGCTCTTCAAATTCTGATCCAAATAATCAAAAAGATTCACAGAAGCGCAAAAATTGGCAACAGCCCTGAAAGCCGATCATGACAGGTCATCATAGGCGATGTTCAAGGAGGGGGTTCCACTAACTGCTAAAATAAATGAGGATAGATTTAAAAGCACACTCTTAAGATGTATACATATCTTTTAAAACCAAACAGTATGAAGGACCTTAAAAATGATAGAGAAGGACTTTGATCCCAGCGTCCGCTCCCAACCCCAGCATGCACTAATCAAGAAAGGTGCGGTGACCAAGAAAGTCAGTGGCCGCCCTTCAGCGGCATTGGATTGCCTTCTGAGCATCCAGAAATCCTACTGCCCAGCAGCGCCTGCCTTCACGTCATTCCTATGGCAGAAACACAGGAGTTTCAAGGATTAAGTGGCAGAATCTTGTATCCTGGGATATAGTCTCCTGCAGAAAAGAAGGAAGACTTGTCTCCCTTGCAGAAAGGCAGGGGAGGAGGAGTCAGGAAGAGTTGTGGGAGAAGACACATTGAAGTGCATTGGGATCTACCATGTCACAGGAACTGTTGCAGCCTCCTCCTCACTCTCCAACACAGCTAGGGACCCCTGTCCTCCACAAGGTCAGAGGCTGAGCCCATCAGACAGCCCTCCACCTCTAGCCATGTGGCTCTAACAGTCCAAAGTATTTTTACCCAAGTGAACAATGAGGGGTGTTAGGCCTGCTCACGAACGTCCCAATCTAGCTGCAAATGCCTCACCTGGATGGACGCCCCATATGCTTAGAAAATGAGAAAAGGGAAAGTACTGGGTACCGCGAGAAAACAAACTCTGTATCAAAAAAAGGATACGTCCCAGAATATTCAGATCACCTCTCAAAAATGTTTCTACAGAAAAATTGTTAAAATATTAGAAATATTTGCTAGTCCTTCATGAAACCAAGGCATGGATACATGGGGTAGAATACTATGAAGAGAGGCAGAGCTGCAAAGGAAACTAGGGAAAGAGTGCAGGGCATCTCAAATGGAATCGTCCAGGAGAAAAATCACATTAGAGGCAGGAATAAGGAAAATGATCACTATCGTTTTCCTCTATGATCTCAGGAGCTTTCTCAACTACCTTCTCCAAATTACTGTTTTGTTTTCTATAGAGATGGAATATAAAAAATTAAAAGACAAGGCTGGGTGCAGTGGCTTACCCCTGTAATCCCAACACTTTGGGAGGCTGAGGAAGGCAGATCACTTCAGGTCAGGTGTTGGAGATCAGCCTGGCTAACATGGTGAAACCCCGCCTCTACTAAAAATACAAAAATTAGCCAGGTGTGGTGGTAGGAGCCTGTGATCTTAGCTACTTGGGAGGCTGAGGCAGGAGAATCACTTGAAGCAGGGAGGCAGAGGTTGCAATGAGCCAAGACCATGCCACTGAGTTCCAACCTGGACAACAAGAGCGAAACTCCATCTTAAAAAAAAACAAAGTCACAAAGGCAAGAGATACAGAACACCAGCTTAAACTTTCTTTAAATTTATTTAAAATTCTTCGAAATGTTAAGGATAAGTATCAGATGAGAAGAGGGGGAGAGGATATGTAGTGGCTACAACTCCCATTATAAATTACTGGAGACTTGTGTTGCCTATGGCATTCACTTCCACTGTTTTCTAAAGTTTCCTCCTTTTCCTAGTTCCTAATAGTTCCTAATCATACCACGGCTTTTAAAAGAGCTAACTAAATAGGACAACTTATACCACTGTAAAGTATAACAGTAATGTATACAGATTAATGTGGGCCATAAACAACTTCATCAAACACATATTGAATATCTGCCTGTGATGGTCAATTTTATGCGTCAGCTTGACTAAGCTTTGGTACCCAGGTGTTTGGTCTGACACTGGTCAGATATTGCTGTAGGGGTGTGTTTTAGATGTGACTAATATTTAAATCAGAGTAAAGCAGATTATCCTCCATAATGTGGATAGGCCTCATCTAATCAGTTGAAGGCCTTAAGAGCAAAAACAGATTTCCCAAAGAAGAAAGAATTCTGTCTCAAGACCACTTGACTTTCCAGCCTGCTGCCCTGAGGAATTCAGACTCAAGACTGAAACATCACTTTTACCCAAATTCTAGCTATTAGCCTGACCTACAAATTTCAGACTTTGTAACCCCCACAATCATGTGTGTGTGTGTGTGTGCGCGCGCGCATGCCTCTGACTTATGTGCTATCATATACAAGGTCTTATGCTACATTCTTTGAGGTCCATAAATAAATAGCACCTGCATTTCCATTACCAGGAAATACATATCTCACTCAAAAAAAAAAAATTCACCCAACCTTCTGTGTGCCCAGCAGTATGCCGGAGCTGCAAAATGAATAAACAATATTACTGTTTAAGGTGCTCACTATCTAGCCAAGACGATGACATTCAAGAGATACAAATTTATATTGCATCATGGGGAAAATGCCATAAGAAAGGGGCAAACAGTTTCCAGGGGTGCTTATGGAAAGTCAAGAGCTTCTGCCAGAAGGAATCTGGGAAGGATTCATTAAGAAGGCAGCACTGAGCCTGAGCACTCACACTGTGGGAATGTGCAATTTGACTTGAACCATTGGAAAACCCCATTATAGGGGTTAGAGTCTACAAGTCACTGGAACCCCAAAGGTCCTGTAAGCCACAGATTGGAGGAAAAGATGCTCAGTTTGTAGGGGCTCTGCACAGCATTGGTCTTCTGTGTCCATTAGGCAGAAGTTTCCCCAACATTCTTAGACTAGGCAGCCAAGGGCAGGGTCATGCAAGTGACACAGATGCTGTACAGGTCAGGTGGCTGCCCTCGCTTCACCAGGCCTTTGCCAGCATCAGGCAATCAACTAACGGGCAGCCTGGCTTCAGGTAGCTTTTCAGAGCAAGTTCCAACGTCTGCTTGGGTCAGTACCGAGTTCCCTGTTTTTTCACACTCTCCAACTCTGAGTTTCTAGCTATGGCTAGAGCAAATTATGAGGACAGAAAATTATTTTCATTGCATATTGCTTCAGTAAGCAGAGATTTAGAAATATTCCCATCAAAAAGCTACTTACAAGTGCTGGTGACTAAGCAGGGGTTACAACCCAAATGTCTTAGGGGCCCAGGTCGCCTAGCTGTGTAGGCGACAGAGTGGGTGGGACAGGGAGCTGTGTGGGCTGGCGAAAATTCTCCAGGTGCATCTGCAACCAGATTTGGCCCTTTGTCCTACCCATTTGCGCCCTATGGCTTAAAAAGTTAACTTTATCTTTAAAATGCAGGTATTTGAAACAACACATTCCCAGAGCACTCTACAATGTTAAAGTTTGACCAAACTACTTACAAAAGTTATACTAGGATTGGATGCCAGGGTACCTTTTATATTTTTAATTTTTGCCCTTCTGAATAAAAGCCTTAGGAACTACCAGCAGCAACTGCTTGACCCAATTGACGTTATGATTTCAGCAGGAAAAGGTGGTCTCAACTGGGGAGTGAGATGGAATTATGCAGGATCCAGGGCTCCATATGGCCCCTCGGTCAGGGGTACCATTAGAGTACATCAAATGCATTACCTTCTCTCAAAGAGCTGGCTGGGGGCCTTCTCGTTCCATCTGACCACCTGTCCCTTTTTCCTTCTCTGTCACAAAGACTCCTTCCTCCCTTCATACTATACCAGTACCGAACACTCAGCTCTTGCCAGTCACAGCGGAGGTGGAGGAGGCGCTGAGATCTCAGGAACTGCCAGTTTGATCGAGGCCTGGCACCCTTCAGCTCTAAGACTGGAGAGAAGTCAGCTGTCTCTCCAAGAGAGGATCTAAGAGAGTCACTGATTCAGAATCCAGAGGTCATTAAGGAGTGTTCATTCTTTAAAGAGCCATGAAGGTGCAAAAAGATGGGAGAAATCAGGCCCATAAATGTGTGAGCAGGGGATTCTGGATTCCCAGGTGGATTGAAACAGTTTGCAATGCAAGACAGGGCGCTCTTCACTTGGCTCATGTCCAGATGGAAATATTTTGCTCATCTGTTTGTGAATTCATGTGTTTAAAGAATAGAAAAATGTTTTTTTTAAGACAGAGTGACTCAGGTATAGGAAACAGTATAGACAGAAAAGTTAAAATGAAAATCACCCTCCTTCTAACTGTGCCTAGAATCAATAATGGCTTTCAAAACAGTTTGCGCAGCACTATCCTGAGTGTCCGAACTGGAGACAGCCGCATTCTGCTTTTATATCATGACCCCTGCCTCATCCTCATTCGTTATCTCTTTCCAGTGGAGCTCTCCAAATAAACCTGTCACTCCTCAAGCCAGCCTTTCGCGGCAGCACAGTGGAGATGCCAGCCTCCATGCTTGCAAAGAGACAAGGCGGAGCTCTTCACCGTGTGTGACACCCAGGAACACTGGCCCCTGGCTGGAATTGAAAAATAGAACTACCTTTGTCTCAGGGATAGCTCAGTTTAGGGGGTAGACAAATTCTAACCACAAAACAGGATATTCTTAATGCTTCCAGTTGCTTGTAAACATGCTTAGCACAGGTCTAGATCTATAAAATAAGTGTTCAACAAATGTTGTTGGTTGATTAACTGATCAAGTCTCCTCTCCCAGCCCATGCTCTGAAATGCTTCCCATGGTTCTCCTTCAAAAATTTGCTGCTCAAGAATGTCCTGCTTTAGAAACCTCTGCTTTAAGGTGAAATCGCACTGAGAAGAAAAAACACCTACACATCAAGGAGCCAAAAGAAGGCATGACTCAAAAATGGCCAGAGACACTTGAAAGCCCAATTTTACTTTTATTCAGTAACTTCACTTTTTTTGTGAATCATTGATATGGAAAGAGAACTTCAACTTACCCCAAACTCACCCAAAACTGCTCTTGGCTGGAGAACTGGAGGGATCTCCTTAAACATTTAGAATTTTGAGGTCTACATTCTACGGTTTTCAACCTGCATTGCCAGCTCTACATTGCCACTACTTAGAGGTGTGTGCAGTGATGCTATCAGATCGCCCTTCTGTTTTCCAGAGACTCCTGCGGTCACTTTGGAATTGAGTTATGTGTCTTTATTATATGGTGGCAATGGGAAAAATGGAAAAGAAGTAACTATTAACAAGATATGGTTACAACTAAAACTTTTAGATGCTTATGTTTTCATTTCCAGAGAGAAAAATCCCCTCTTGTCCAGCTGCCATAGATACCATCTCAAATTATAACATCCTTACTGTCTTCCAAAACCCTTCTCAAATGCAGCCTCTATAGAGTCTTTCTAGATTCTACTGGATATGACTTATTTCCCCAACTCTCATGTCAGACTGCCTAGTATCTAATTCTAGCCCTACACATTCCAGCTTCAGGAAACTGGGAAAGTTATTTAAACAGCATGTGCCCTTATTTACTTACCTGTAAAATTGGGAGAATAATACACCCTAACTCAAAGAGTCATAAATTGAACCCATGAATAGTGCTTAGAAGGCTATCTGGCCTATGTAACACTTGTGGAAGCTAAGTGCTATCACTTCTCGGCCTTTTGGTTAAGATCAAGTAAAGCTATTAGCTATGAACTCCAATAGAACTTGTATTTCTTGAAAAGCTTTTGCCTTACTTCCTTATTTGTATAGTCTCCTGCCCCTCTACCTTGCTCCACTTTTCTTACATGTTTAGAGAGCTCTCTCATCTCTCTTAGTCAGGAGGGGTTTTAGGTGAGTTCAGGATAAGTTGAAGTTCTCCATCTTAAAGTAAGGTGCTTGGGAGTAGGGACAGCATCTTACCTTTGTGGCTGGTTCATACATATGTATGACAAATATTGAAATTAAACAGATAAGGTTTACATAGTGCCTAACATAAGCTACACTCTTGTACTTGCTGGATTTCTGTTGTCATAGTCTTTTACCAAGAAGAAGAATCCAAGTGTCTATATCGAATGTGTGTCTATGGCTAATGTGTCTTTATATACATAAAGTATATATCTTTGAAAGTAGCCACATCCAACTGAGAAACAAGACATAACACAAAGTCACATTTTGCCTTCTGGTAATCTGCCAAGACTGAAAACTCTGACAGCACACAGAAACTTTTCCTGACATGCAGAGCTGTCATCAGCATTTCTCCACCTTCCCAGTGACATACAAATGCTGCAGTAGATGCCAGAAACATTGGCGACCAGAGCAAGGATGATGCCCTGCCCATAGTTAGGAGTTACTATATTTATTTTCACTCTGATCTGTTGCCAGCTTCATTCCCTTCAGATCCATGGCTATATTATGAGATATGGTTTCAAGTCTTCAACATTTGGCTTGTAATATCTATTTTCAAAAAGTTCTTTTGAGAATGCAATGTAAATCTAATAGTTGTTTTGTTTAATGTTCTCACCAGTCAACACAAACCTTTCCTACATTTCTTTTTGCTTTATTCTTTTAGGATTTTGCCCCAAGAACTCCTTTTGTCAGTCTCTTCTTCCCAATGCTTCCACCCTGGTACTTGGTCATCGTAAGCTTTTCTGATTGATCTCTAAAGATGAAATCTTCCGGGCTTTCCTATAGAAACAGCCAGGGAGCAGTTTGGAATGTGATTGGTGTATTGACAGTTCTGAGTGGCGGAAGGGTCACTCAGATGGGACTCTGAAGGAATGGGATGGAAAAGGATGGCAAGGAAGGCCTATTTATAAATCAGGCTCGGGATCCAACGAGGAATAGGAATACAGAGGCATCCAGGACTAACAACAGTAGGAAGCCGTTGCCACCATGGGCCTGAAGGAGCCAGGGAAGGAAACAATGTTTCATGCCACAACTTGGTGAGAGCTGCAGCCTCAGATAAGGGGCCAGCCAGCAGGAGCTATGGTCTGGGAAGATGCAGACTGTACCAGGCAGGGACAGGCAGGTGTTAGAGCCAAGGGGTCAGGCACTTGGAGCCCACTGCAGAGAAGGAAAGACCAGGGAATAACTCTCACAGGGAAGGCAGGGAAGGGTGAGCAGAGAATAATTAGCACAATGTACATGAAAGTGCATGTCTCTAAACCTATACATGAAACTGCACCCTATCACCCTGAGCACCACAGTGAAACTTCATCCACACAGCCTTCCAAGGGAGCCTAAAGAACTTCCTACTTATTTGACTCTAACATGTCTTTGTTAGGGTTACGGGAGAGAAGAGGTCATTTTAATTTCTGAAGACAGAATGTAGTATAACCTCACTTGTGATTGTGATTCTTTCCAATGCCCCTAAGATTTGTGCTACATCACTCTTCGGGTTGCAGAAACATCATAAGGAGGAAAAATTTCTCTTTTCTAACTGATAATGTCTGGAATAAAAACAGCAATTAATGTAGATTCTATGGATTGTGCTTTTTTTTTTTGAACTGGGTGATTTTATGTGTTCCAACTATAGATATAAAGCAATGGTCTTCAGCCTGGATATTAGTCAACATCAACTTCAGAATTTGTGTCTAGTGCAGAATTTGCAGTCTGTCCCATAGAGCCTCAATGGAGAATCACTCATTTAAAATTATGGACACATGATTAGGAAGCTCAACATAGAAATTTGCATCCAGCTCTCTTTGATCTGTCAATAGACTTTAACATCATTCTATGTTATGTTTTTAAAAGATCTCCCAAGTTAGTCACAAGACAATTGATTAGTCAGAGGTATATACCCAAGGGAAATAGAATTTAACCTTCACATGAATTCATACCTTTAAAAAGAAATGGATTTAATTCCAATGGAGGCTTTTCACAGATGGAATTAAAACTACTTGTGTTGAAGACCAAGACTTTGGCATTTTTGAAAATTAAAATTAACAAACTAAGGCCAGGTGTGGTGGCTCACACTTTGGGAAGCTGAGATGGGCAGATGGCTTGATCCCAGGAGTTTGAGACAAGCCTGTCCAACATGGAGAAATCCTATCTCTTTTAAAAATAAAAAAATTAGCTGGGCGTGGTGGTACACGCCTGTTGTCCCAGCTACTTGGGAGGCCGAGATGGGAGGATCACCTGAGCCCAGGACACAGAGGTTGCAATGAGCTGAGATTGTGCCACCGCACTCCAGCCTGGATCATAGAGTGAGACCCTGTATCAAAAATAAATAAATATTTTTTTTTAATGTGCAAACTAAAACTTACCTCTCTGGCCTTCCAAACCCAGCTCAAATCCCTCCAGAAAATAAACAACACAATGTATATTAAAAGGCACAAAGCCTTTGTTCTTCAATATCTCAAACAGGAAGCAATCCTGTCATCAACTGAATTAGCAACATATTCCATGCTACTTCCTACTTTGTCTTTGTTTCCTTATTTGTTTGCTTGTTAATTTTACCACTTTTCACTTTCTGAGTTTTTAAAAGGACTCATTTGCGTACATGTTGCACATGAACATGAACATTTTGGGGTCAGAGATAATATGTTGTTCATTTCTGCATCATTACCCACAGCGTTTGTCCATTGTAGGTGTTCATTCTGTTTGTTGAATTAATACAGTACTTTAAAAACGAACCTATTTCTTTCAAATGACTGAGTGAAAAAAAATGCACCTGGTACTCATAATGTTTTGCATTGACCTACAGCTTTCCCCATCATACCAACCCGTGGTGCCATTCTCAGTTCTTCCACTCCACGTCCAGACAGAAAGGAAAATCTGGATCCCAGATCCAAAGATTCCATGCTCAATTTTAATATGAAGTCACCGTGGGTTTCAGGTCCACAATTTCAGGAAACTTTTGTAGACAAATGCTTATATGTATTTGGTGGACTTTCTTGAATTTTGTGTAATCTCTTGGTTTTCCATTATTATTGAACCTCTCTGCAGGTCTTGCCTGATAAATAACAAGCATCTTCCATTTATTTTTGCTCTACATCATTTTAATAATAAAAAAAAAAGAACTACAGATATTATTTGATAGCCAAAAACTTCTGTAAAAGATATGTTTTGGAAATACCACCCCTGAAATCACACACGTGATGAAAAAGGACTGGAACTGATGAATTTTAATATAACTAGGCAAAAACCCAATGCCTCTTACACCAGCTGGTCATCCTTGCTTTAGCCATTAAAAGTGGCCTTTTTTGTGGCTAACAACAGAAACGTCGGTCAATCAGGCACAGCTGTAGGTCTGGGCTTGGAGCCCACTCTCAACCTTGCCCCTCCCTTTCATTCCCCCAGGCTAGGATGGAATGAAAGGGTCAGGATTGGCAGTAGGCACAGGGAAAGGGAAAACCAAGATGCTTAAATCCAGAGGAAAGATTGATTGCTGCAGCATCTCAGACCTTAGCCCATTAGGTAAAGTTTAACCTCTGCAAAGCAGGTCACTTGGCAAAAATGAATGGAGAATACAAACTTCAGGTTGAAAGACAAGAGGAGGCGAGGGGAGATGCTCTGCTGCATATGGTGTTCCATTAATAGGTATCACACTCCATAATGGGAACATTTTTATACAAATGTGTTCTTTGGAATCCAGCCAAGAGCAGGGCACCCCAGTGAAATCACAATGCACAGCTAATGAGCTATTTTTGGTGAATTTGGCACTAGAGACTAATAGAACCAATTTGTCCCCAAAATGTTAAATCATTTAGCGCGTCTATGGAGGTGCTAAGTGCATCTAGAACTTTTGGGGGCTGTTGATAAAAATTAGAGACTACTCAAAAGCCTTCAGTCTTGGCTTGTAATCCCTTATCCTTAGATTAGAGGACTGCTGAGCACCTGAGGAGACTCTGAGCAAAGCCTGCTGCTGGGGGAAGCAAGTGGTCAGATTGAGTCACAAATGTGCTCCCTGGCCTGATGAGAGACTGAAGAGCTAGTGAGCATTCTTTCTCAGCCATAGCTGTCAACCTGCACCTCCGCTGTAATCACTGACCTCATCTTCTCACTCCCTACCCCCACATTCTGCCGGCCACTAATTCCCTTTCTGTGCACTGCCAGTCTCCCAGGCCCGTAAACAGAATGTTGACTCCTTCCTCACATTTAACATTTTCCTGTGTATTTCTCCTCTATTTCCTCTATTCCAGCCCTCAGACCTACACCCCAGGATTTTAAAGCCTGTGTGCTGGAACTCTGTCCCACTAGTCTGCCTCACCTCCAACCATCCTGCATATTAATGAAAGATGAATCTTCATTAGCCAACACCCTCAAAAAGTTGTTCACCAATTTGGAAAATTTCAATGGCTCCCCAGTACCTGCCACATCAAGCCTGAACTCCGCCATTTGATTGTCAAAGATGACACCATTCAACCAACATAGCCTTAATTTCCATGGGCTACCTTATCCTGCTGGACTCAGGAGAACCATTAGCCATCGTTGAATAAATAAATCCCTGCCACTGCTCACCCTGGAGCCCAGTACAAAGAGTGAACAAGTTACGCAGAGCTGCCAATGTGAGAAACAATAAAATCCAGAAGTAAAATCTGCAATTTAAAGCACCTGCCCTTGTGAATTACAATTTAGAGCTCAGATTAAGAAACACCATTGGTTTTCTTGGTCTATGGCCCACTCACCTCTATCCACACAAAAATGGTCGCCTTCCCATAAATACAAAGTTAGTGCAAATCTATCAAACTGTTTTCTATGGTGCAATAACAAATAAGAGCAATTTTATTGAGATAGCTGATTGCCCTACATCTGTCCTCTTCTCTCGTGAGGCTGGTCCTGTGTTCCACAAAAACCTGCAGTCACGCTGACTCTGTGCCCACACATCTGCATGGCTCCTCTTGGGATGCTCCTTCCCACTACTCCCCCATCCAGATCCCATTCTGCAAAGCTTGATCTGAGCTTCAAACCCTCAGGTGTGCTTGCCCTACAAACCGCCACCCTCCGAGATTTTATTCTTGAACAATATTACAATATTACTTATTATTAAAGACAAATGTTCTCTGTAGTACTGATTGCTAAGTACCTCATAAGAGCCATTTTTGCTTCCTCACGGAGAAGGGTCATAACTTAAATGTATGTTTCCACATAGTGCTATGATCATAGCAGGTGCCAAATGAGTAGATTTTGATTGGTCAATCAATTCATGCTTTAATTCTATCATATTTAATTATATCAAAATAGTGCTGCACACGTAGCGAGGCTCAAAAATTTAGTTAATCAATAGGCACCTCATGAAGCATTTTCTAATCTACTACAGGTAGGTTGAAATATTCTCTATCAATCAATATGGCTTTTGTGCTACAGAAGGTTAACTAGCCTTCCAAAATTTGTGTCCCCTCTTCCTTTAGATAGAGTTGTCCCTGAGAAGTAACTCTCTTGCATCGACATGAGGCCACCAATGGAATGTAACCGAGGTCATTTCTGAGCCAACATGGCTAAAATGTGGGTATGCCTTTTCCACCTTGTCTTTTCCCAGCTGGGGAGATGCCACCTGGTTGCAGGTCTCTTGAAGCTTTAGAGAATGGTGGAGCCAAAAGTTCAAAGAAACTGGTTCCCTGAATCCCCACATGGAAGTCACTATCCTGCCAGTCACTATCACGTGCATTGGACTGTCACATATATGAGAAATGCCTTTATCATGTTTAGCTGTGGAAATCTGTGGTTTGTTACACCTAAACAATCACTTACCTACCTCTGAAAGAGTAAAATTGCCACTGAGGAGAAGAGCAGCTCAAGATGAGAAGCAATTAAACTCTCATGCATGAATACATGATGAGTTACCCAGTGGAAGGCTAATTGGCTTCCAGAGTGTGCCTCTGAACATTTAATGAGGAATTCAGGCATGTTCCACCAGCCCTAACAAAATGATTTTACTGTATGTTCTAACATACCCAAGCCCAGAGTTACAAGGATTACATGAAGATGCCTTAATCTCCTCTCTCGCCAAACCACATTCCTGAACTAGAGAGCTATGCAAATAATTGCTGCTAGATATCTCCAGCTGGCTCTTCCACCAGCCCCTTGAATTCAGGGTCCCTAATGCTGATCTCCTCTCCCTGTCCCATTCATTCACCCCAACCATATAATTCCTCCTCCTGAATTTCCTAAGTGACACGAATACCTGTCTGAAAATGGGCCTTGACGTCCACAAATGAACTTGGATCTCTCTGCTCCTGTGTTCCTCTACATAGCTTACTTACTTCTTGCATAGCAACAGTGTGCTGTGATCATTTGGGTAAGAATCTATCTTCCCACCAGAATATAAACTTTTTCAGACAAGGACCAAATATTTTTACGTGCGTCATCACAGCAGTCAAATATTTGATTAATAAAAGAATAAATGATCACAGGCTTAAACTATACTGCAAAACTTTCTGAAGGATACATAGGAGAAAATCTTCATGACTAAGCAGGTTGGTCAAGAGTTTTTAAATATGATATTAAAAGAATAATCCATAAAATAAATTGATACATTGGACTTCATAAAAATTGAATGCTTGGGAGCTTCAAAAGACACCAGTAAGAAAATGAAAACACAAACCACAGATTGGAAGAAAATATTTGCAAATTATATTTCTTTTCCTTTTTTTTTTTTTTTTTTTTTTGAGATGGAGTTTCGTTCTTGTTACCCAGGATGGAGTGCAATGGCGTGATCTTGGTTCACTGTAACCTCTACATCCCGGGTTCAAGCAATTTTCCCTTCTCAGCCTCCTGAGTAGCTGGGATTACAGGTGACCACCACCATGCCCCACTAATTTTTATATTTTTCAGTAGAGATGCTTTCACCATGTTGGCCAGGCTGGTCCTGAACTCCTGACCTCAGGTAATCCACTCTCCTCAGCCTCCAAAGTACTGGGATTACAGGTGTGAGCCACCATGCCTGGCTGCAAATAATATTTCTTATAGAACTCATATCCAGAATATGTAAAAAGCTCTTATAATTCAATAATAAAAAGACAAAAGACCGAATTTTAAAACGGGCAAAGGATTTGAATAAACGTTTCACCAAAGAAGATACACAAATGGCCAATAAGCACATGAAAAAATGTTCAACATCATTTGTCATTAGGGAAATGAAAATTAGAACTTCAGTGAAATATCATTGCACTCTCGCTAGAAAAATTATAATAGAAAAAGACAGTATAAAGTGTTGGCATGGATATAGAGAAACCAGAATTCTCAAAAATCTGCTACTGGAATGTCAAGTGATGCAACCACTTTGAAAAAGAGTTTGGTCATTTTCTAAAAGTTTAACATAAATTTACCATATGACTCAGCCATTCAACCCTAAGCATCTCCCTAAAAGAAATTAAAATGTAATCTACACACACACACACACACACACACACACACACACAAGTGAAAATAGGTCAGGCGCAGTGGCTCATGTCTATAATCCCAGCACTTTGGGAGGCTGAGGCAAGCGGATCATGAGGTTAGAAGTTTGAGATCAGCCTGGCCAATATGGTGAAACCCCGTCTCTAATAAAAGTACAAAAATTAGCCAGTCATGGTTGCGTGTGCCTGTAATCCCAGCTACTCAGGAGGCTGAGGCAGGAGAGAATCGCTTGAACCTGGGAGGTGGAGGTTACAGTGAGCCGAGATGGTGCCACTGTACTCCAGCCTGGGCAACAGAGCAAGACCCCATGTCAACAACAACAATAACAAAAGAGTGAAAATGGGTGTCTACACAAAGACTTGTATGTGAATGTTCATAGCAGCATTATTAATAGCTCAAGAGAAGAAACAGTCCAAGTGTCCATCGACTGGTGAACAGGGAAACGAAAGTGGATTGCGGTGACCGTGTACAACTCTGTAAATTTACAAAACATCATTGAATTGGATACTTAAAACAGATACATTACTGATACATAAATTATGCCTGAATAAAGCTTTAAAAAAATAAATGATAGCTTTATATTTGTACAGATGTCACCAGTACCACTATAATGGCAACATGTATTTATGTACCTACCATGTGCAGGCAGTGATGTAAGCATTTTATACCTATTAACTATGTATACATGGAATCCTCACAAAAATGCAAATACGTAGGTGCTATTGTTATCCTATTTTGCACATAAAACAGAGGCACAAACAGGTTAAATAACTTATTATATCACATACCTAAGAAGAGGTAGCTCTGCAAATATTAGGAGGGAATGAAATGATCAAATCACTGCAATTGCTACATCAAATACATGTCTCATTTTACTCAAATAATCATGGGAAACAAACAATGTTTGGATCACTTATTCTTTTTCCCTTTAGCAACAAATTAAGAATTTAAAAATTTAATCTCAAATTATATAAAAATCTCATAAGCATCATTCAATTCTTCTTACCAGTCATTTTTCACAGAGGAAAACTAGTATTTCTATTAAAGCACTACTATAGAGAGGCAGGATATTCACATCAGCATCACAATTTGCTATCAAGTGCAGGCCCTGCTAATATCATTCTACTCCAGTTAGTGGATCCAGGTCCTTTTGACCACAGATGGAAGTAAAAGGTGCCAGTGCTCATAGTCTACCAAAGTGAAGCTCCCACTTCCCTTTCATGAAAACCAGCCTCACATGCCTGTGCCCACATCTGCACCCACCTCTCCACAGAATCCTCAGCATGTCCTCTCATTTTCAAACCTGCCACTTGTCCCTACCTTAACATGAGCTGTGTGTGTGACACACATTTATGCTCCTTATGAGAAATAAAAATTTTATTTAGGTAAAAAAAAAAAAAAAAAAAACACCTCTGTTGGATGTATCCAGGCTCACTTATACTACAAGATACACTCTGCAAAAACAAACAAAATATGAAAGTCATAGAAAATCATGTGATTTTATTTGGATAGCAGTAAACAGGCTTGTTTCATGCTATTTTGTACATTATCAAATCACCAAATAGTCAACCCAAGTTAAGTCACATGAGTGACATAAGTGTGAGTAGGAAAATAGTCTCACTTCTGAAAAAAAGAAAAAAGAGAGAGAGCAAGAGAGAAACTTTTAATTCTGCTAAGGGCCACCTGACCCAAATCTACAATTGACTAAAATGTTTGCTTTTTGACATAACCAAAGATAACTCAACTTGTGCAAGCATTCCCTGCAAATAAGATTTCTTTCCCTCTGCCCCTTCTTTTTTCTATCCTACCCTCTGGATTATAAGAATTAGCTCCTTTTTACTGAAGCTGAATCAATAATTTCATTTCTTCATTACTAATCTTAAGACAACTGAAGCAAATGAAAAAATGGAATTTGACTTGCTGAGGCTTAATTATTGATGTGGTCTTTTAAAAACATTTTTGGTTCTCTGAAACAGTTTCTCAGAACTGTGCTCCATTTTCTCATTGGTTCCCTATTCTGTTTGTTCTTGGCCTCTGTGTTCCTTTTCGATTTTCTACAGGTTAGCAAGTGCCTCATTGTCTGCTTTTGAAATGTGTCTTTAGGCATGCTTTTGTTTGACAAGGAATGCCAAGGCTGAGCTGACAAAGTCTGTTTGAAAATCTTTTTCCAGGTATACAAGATCAGTAAGCCTGTTCAATGTATACTATGATTAGAATTTTTCTTCAGATATTTATATCAACATTTCAGTTTTAGAAAGAGATGTTTTCTGAGCCTACCTGTCAGAGTGAAACTCATGAAAGGTAAGAACTCTATCATGTATATATTCAATTGTAGAAATACATTTGTGGTAGAGAGTTGACATCCTCCTGCTTTATGACTTAAAAGAAAGGAGGCAGGCTACAAGTACATCACACTCCTCCCCCAGGCTGAAACAGCCTCTCCTCAGGAGTTCTGGCCCTCAGATATGGGATTTCAGGTTTAATTTGGAAAGAGTTAGGAGGCTTTAATCATAAGAGTTTGTCTCCTGCATGCTTACCTTTTGAAAGTAGGAAAAATGGGAATCACAATATGAGGAAAACACAGCTACTGAAGGAAAGTGTGTCTCTGTAAAGTTACACACTAAGATTGCAATCTATCAATGGGAACTTATAAATGTGTAGGGTTTTATTCATCAAAAAGCTTCATATTCAGTTTGGCAAATATTCATTGTTATCGCCGGATGTTTTTAAACCTGGAGTACATTCTACCCAAGACTTTACCAAAATAGAATATATTTCAAAATAAAAATCAATTTTAAATTGCTACTCTTATGAAATAAAGCTTAGCATATCACAAAAAGGGTTGTCACTTTGGCCACCAGCTAGTTATCTAGACCCCACCAGTCAGGCTTACACTAACTTACTATAAGAAGAGTTTGCAAAGGACCATATACAGTAATAAAAAATTTGAGTGGAGGGTCATATCAGCCTAAGAGATGAAATAAATATTTTGGTAGGCTCAAGTAGAAAAATTAATTTCAAACTAGATTTGTTAAGTGACTAAATCTATTAATTAAAGCAGGTGCCACAGTTTGCCAACCTGAAAACACTTTCTCACCCATTCCAGTTAGCTGAAACACACAAACAGAACTCTGTGCAGTTTACCATGCATCCCTAAATTCACTGTCAACTAATTCAAACTGATCTTCTCCCTAGTTATTAGTATAAATATTATATTATAAAGGACTGACTTTGTCTCCATGAAAGATTATAATTTATGATTTGGTCAATTTATTAGAAAATATTCATTAATCACGTACGAGGCAGAGTTCTAGATACTGAATATACAACTGCAAATAACACAATCTTTGAACTCAAGGAGTCAGAGTCCAGTGAAGGCATAAAAAGAATCAGGTGTGTTCTCAACAAGGTCAAAAATAAGAAAAGAACTGAAAAGTCCTAACATGTAAATAATAATCAGTCATTCAAAGTGCTTTGCAGAATAAGATAGGGAGAATAAACAGTTAAATCAAGCTTGAGACTGTATGTAGTTTTCTCTTTAAAAGCGTTTTAGACAATAATGTTTTTCTGTTGTATAATTCATCATTATTTTTCAGGGCAACATTGACATAACTATGCTCCCTTTTCAATATAGTTTTCTATCAAGAACATTAAGTTCATATACTACCTGATTCTGCCACTAAAATGTATGAATGCAAGACACTTTCCCATTAAAATCACTGAGGATTGATGAACCTTTCTTTTTCTTGTTTTCAAGTGCTAACCAATGATGGTAATATGCATCAATGTAAGTTTCTAAATCCAACACAGAAGGGGGCGGGGAGGCAGAGAAGAAGGAATGCTTGCAGAGACATTTCACACTTTCCTAAGGCCTGAGTGCCAGAGCCTTGCTTTGAAGTCCCATCCCAGAAATGATTGGTTTCACATGCTGATTTTACCTTATTCTTAGGTGCTTTATACATACCTAAAAGAGAAAGACAAAAGATATGCCTATTCCATTATTAAAAAGTCAGAAAATAACAGATGTTGGTGAGGTTGCAAAGAGACAGGAACACTTACATACGGCTGGTGGGGATGTGAATTAGTTCTGCCACCAGTGGAAAGCAGTTTGGAGAATTCTCAAAGAACTTAAAACAAAACGACCATTTGACCCAGAAATCCTATTGCTAGGATATTCCTAGAGGAATAGAAATCATTCTACAAAAAAAAACCACATGGACTCATGTTCATCTCAGGCTATTCACAAAAGCAAATGCCTGGAATCAACCTAGATGCTCATCCACAGTGGAATGGATAAGGAAAATGTGGTACACATATACCATGAAATAATATGCAGCCACAAAAAAGAACAAAATCATGTCCTTTGCAGCAACATGGATGCAGTAGGAGGCCATTATCCTAAGTGAACTCACGCAGGAACAGAAAACCAAATACTACATGTTCTCTTTTGTAAAAGTGGGAGCCAAACATTGAGTACACATGGACACAAAGAGGGGAAAAATAGACACTAGACTTGAGGGTGGAGGGCGGGAGGCAGAGGAGGGTTGAAAACTACCACTAGACACAATGTTCACTACTTATATCATTTGTATATCAAACCTTAGCAACATGTGATTTACTCGTATGACAAACCTCATATGACAAACCTTCACGTGTACCCCTGAACCTAAAACAAAGGTTGAAAAAGAAAAAAAAAAACCTAAGAGGACAGACCAGAAAAAAAAAAATTGCCTATTACTTGGTTAAGAGGCTCAGTTTTCACACCAAAGCAGATTCAGTGATGAGTACCATCCTAGATGGATGTACATAGCCATCCTAATGTTCCCCTCCAGCCACTGAAGACCAATAGCAATAAAGGGTGTTTTTCTTTGTGTCTATTCATGGTTTGGCTAACTTGGTGCAGCTGTTCAGAGTCTTTCACATAAAGAAGGGCTAAACCCATGCCAGAAACTTGCAGTGTAGTTTTAAGACATTCTACAAGATCATTCCTGCCATGGGTGCCAAAGAAAGTGTCACAATCTGTACTAGTGACATGAGACAGGGAAAAAAAAATGTCATTTTAAGATGGAGGCATATATACAGTCTATCCATTTCATTTTGTGTTTCTGCTAGCTTTAACTGGACACATTATACAGAATCTCTTGTTTTTTTCTACTGAATTTCCAGAGTTGTCTATGAATTCCCAAGATGAGAATATCTAATGTACTTCGGAAGGTGTTACTACGCTCACAAATTCAAATGATAAAAACAAATAGGGCTTTTCAAAACATGCATAAAACCAACATACATGTTAATGCCCATGGTCTACCAGCTTAAGATGGAGGGCCCCAGAGAGAAGCACTTCAGAATTCCACAACTACACCTACTTCAGGGCTCATTTCAGGAATGAAGAGTAGATAATCATTTGTTTTGGATGCACAGGAGGCGAGCAGGGAATTTGAAAGGTGATGGAGGGAATATTCTTATTGGGGATAAAATGGAAATTATTTACTCTAGCCCTCCTCATTATCCTGTTGATTTCCATCCTACTGACATTAAGAGGTCCTCTTATTTTCCTAGCCACTTCTCTCCCTGCTCTTACCATTTTCTATTCCTTTTGATTTCATGATAAAAATTTGCAAGTCTGAAACTTACATTTCACCTGAAGTGTTAATATTCAAGCTCCGTGTATTAAAAAGAAGAATGGGGAAGGCTCCACTTTCAAACCTGTAGTCAACTCTCTAGTGTGAGAATTTTGACAAGGAGAATTGCATGTCCACTTATCAATGTATCAACACTTACCAGTGTTGCTTTTATTGGCTTGTTTCTAGTACAATCATTTTATGCAAAATTCTAAATTCGTGTAAAGATAGAGTTAAGGAAACATTTTTTAAGGTGTGTTTCATGTGCAGAAAAAATAAAGTCTAATTAATTGCTTTTCTTTCTTTTTCTTCACAAGACTAGAAATGCATTTCGGTTGTGGTCTTTTGTTGTAGTGAACAGATCTTCCTGAAGAAGAAGAAGAAAAAGATACCTCTTAGAGCAGAAATATTCTCAGGGTATTGGGGGAGAGTCCATTAAGGAGTTTAATTCTGCTAAAATAAGATCCCTAGCTGCCTTGCGCTGGAGGCATCTCATACAAAGGGTGCAATTTGGAAACTTGATTAAGTAAGTTCTGCTGCTGCTCCTTGGCAGAGTGGTACCCTGCCCAGTGGTCCACAGCTTCCTGAGCCCGTGCGTCCAATTCATCATTACTACACTTCATCAGTAAACTCCAGAGAGTCAGACCGGTTAGAATCCTAGCTCAACAAATGTATTAGCCATGGGATCATAAGTCTAGGGTTTTTTTGTTGTTGGTTACCTGAGTAAAAATCTGATTTAAAAATTTACCTCACAGCATTGTCCTAAGAAAATAATTTCTTTAAAGCAGCTAGCACAATGTCCAACATATAGTATATGTTCGAAAATTATTGTTTTCCTTTTTTTTGAAAACATATCCCAACCCAGAACTTACTCTCCCGTAAACATTTTGGGGGGAAGAAAACTAAGTAAGGCTCAATGATGCAAATAAGCAACTTATTATGAACCTATAACCGTTCAATCAAAACAGAATGCAAACACTATTTTTTTCAAAAGTGTAGGCTATACTAATTACATCCAAAGTACTTGCCTTCAATAATTTGTCCCAAAGGGGGCTTATGCTTCTTGATACAGGTCCTGGGTCTAAATAACAAGTCAACATGACTTCGATTAGTTTCCAGTGTGGGTAGTTTAGAAAGGAATCTAAAGAATTTCCCAAAAGCTCTCCTTTCTTAAAAATCCTTGAGGAAAATTACAAGGGACTTTTAATCTACAACAGGTGACTCTTTCTCAGATGTCTCATGAACCAAAGCAAAACAGACTATGTAACTAGGACCTGCTGGGCCCCAAGCTACCTTTATTTAGGTAACCATAACGAACAAAGTGCCCATCACCATGTGGTCGATTTCTTGAAAAACAGAGCTTCCTCTCTGAGTCACATAAGCTGATCTTTTTCTTTCCCATCCTAAAAGGTGACGTGAAGGACAAATAGTTCAGGGTGTTAGACACCAAAGAGCTTCCAGGGTCAGGCCACAATGACCACAGATATCTGAAAATGAACCAAATCACAAGACCTCCACAGACAGGATAACTTTCATCCTCAGTATAGAAGAAAAGACCCAGAATCCAGCTAAAAGCAACTCTCACCACTCAACCCAACTGGAGGAGAGGTGGGGGCATGAAGTGAATGTTGGTAAGACCATCAATGAACCATGGCTTATGCTGAAGCCTTCAGATCCATTTTGAAGCTCATCACCCATCAAAAGACGGTGTAAATGGAAAAAGGAATAAAGCTACCTGTCACATACATACAGTTTGAGTTGTTCTATTAAAATGGAAAGCAAAAATGCTTTGACTGCATTGCTTCCTAGTAACAGACAAGTAAAAAAGAATATTTTAGACAGTTCTCACTCTCTCAGCTAAATAGAATAAAATTCCTGGTCTGATTCCAATCCCATTATCAAAGGACCATTCACCTAATGTAAAAAAGTCCCTCTTCATCAATTTATCATTAACAAGAGCATTATTACCCAATGTAAGGGAACTGCTCTTCCCCTAGGGATTCTGTTAATGGGAGGCTGGAGGCAGATAACAAGCATGGGAATAGGTCGGCCACAGGAGGGAATGCAATATACATGTTCTGTATTCCCAGCAAAGGACATTGCACAATGGCCTTCTATGACTGATGACTTCCTGGCACACTAAAAAAAGAATGGAGGGGGCTGAGATGACAAAAGTTTAAACTTTCACAGGGCCACCTTCCATACTTTTTTTTAAGGAATCTATGCTTGTTTTTAATACACATTCCCCAGTGGCTCTTGGTTCCTGCCCAGATTTCTCATCCTCTCTTTAAGAGCACGCAGACTTGCAGTATGAAAGTGATGCATCCTGGAATAATAAGACAATGTAAATGAGCACATTTTTCAAAGACTAAGATGCTGCCGTTAGTTCCTTATTAGGTCATCCTGCAATTACAAGGTGTTGTCCAAACTCTCTATTGGTATTAACTAATTTAATCCTTCCAAAGAATTCAATTATTTGCTGTTATTTTGCCCATTTTTACAGATGTGAAAGAGGAAGCACAAAGATGTCTAACAACTCTCTGTCACAGAGTTAAAATATACATGGTAGAGCTAGGATTTGAACCCAGCACTTCTAGCACTGGAGTCCATGCTCTTGAGAAGCATACCCTAACGCCTGTCAATCCTACTACTAATAAAGTAAGAGCAGGCAAATTAATATATGACTTGAGGGATATATGAGGTAACCAACGCGTAAACAAACATTCAGGCTGGTAAAGCTGGGTGCTTCAATCAGATCATGAACATTGTAGTCGAACCCAGATTCAAATCGAGAGCAGACTCTACTACACATTAGTCAGTGCAATAAACTGAAGGTTCAAAGCCCCTCAAAAGTCATACAGGTATTGATCGACTTACCACCTATGCAACTTACGACCATTCAGCCTTACGACCACAATTGCTAGCCATGACTGCTCCATGTCTGGCAGCGCAAACGTTGCCCAGCTGGGCATACGACAGTGCGGACCAGCTTCCGGCAGCACTACCATCTCCGCGTGCGCCATTTCAACTGTACATATAGCCTACTCAACTTACAACCAAATTGTGTTACGACCGGTCCACGGTCCCGACCGTGGTCGTAAGTTGAGCACTAGCTGTATGTTGAAATCCTAACCACCAAGGTGACATTATTAGGAGGTGGGGCCTTTGGGAGTTGATTCAAAGAGAACCCTTCTCAAGTTTGAGGTCATGCAGTGTCACCAACGGTGTTGCAGAACGGGCCCATCTACCACCGCCATCAGTGGCCTATGTACATACCACGCCAGGTCTGCCTTCAGGCTGGGAAGAAAGAAAAGATGCTAAGGGGCACACGTACTATGTTAATCGTAACAATCGAACCACAACTTGGACTCCACCTGTCATGCAACTTGCAAAGATGGTGCATCCAGATCAGCCACAAACAGTAACAACCATCTAGTCAAGCCTCAGCTCGCCGGCCTCGCAGCCTCAGCTTGCCAACAGTAACTTTATCTGCCTCGCTGGAGGGTGCCAAGCACTCACCCTTACGTCAGGCTGTGAAAGACACCCTTTCCAACCCACAGTCCCCACAGCCATCACCTTACAACTCCCCCAAACCACAACACAAAGTCACACAGAGCTTCTTGCCACCTGGCTGGGAAATGAGGACAGCGCCAAACAGCCAGCCCTTTTTCATTGATCATAACACAAAGACTACAACCTGGGAAGATCCGGAAGATCCGCATTTGAAATTTCCGGGATATATGTGGTCAAAGACACCTTTAAACCCCAATGACCCTGGCCCCCTTCCTCCTGGCTGGGAAGAAAGAATTCACTTGGATAGCTGAACGTTTTATATTGATCATAACAACAAAATTACTCAGTGGGAAGACCCAAGACTACAGAACCCAGCTATTACTGGTCTGGCTGTTCCTTACTCCAGAGAATTTAAGCAGAAATATGACACCTCAGGAAGAAATTAAAGAAACCTGCTGATATTCCCAATAGGTTTGAAATGAAACTTCACAGAAACAACATATTTGAAGGGTCCTATCAGAGAATTATGTCGGTGAAAAGACCAGATGTCCTAAAAGCTAGACTATGGATTGAGTTTGAATCAGAGAAAGGTCTTGACTATGGGGGTGTGACTAGAGAATGGTTCTTCTTACTGTCCAAAGAGATGTTCAACCCCTACTATGGCCTCTTTGAGTACTCTGCAATGGACAACTACACCCTTCAGATCAATCCTGATTCATGCCTTTGTAATGAAGATCGTTTGTCCTCCTTCACTTTCACTGGAAGATTTGCTGGGCTGGCGGTATTTCACGGGAAACTCTTAGATGGTTTCTTCATTAGACATTTTACAAGACGGTTTTGGGAAAGCAGATAACCCTGAATGATGTGGAATCTGTGGATAATGAATATTACAACTCTTTGAAATGGATCCTGGAGAATGATCCTACTGAGCTGGACCTCATGTTCTGTATGGATGAAGAAAACTTTGGACAGACGTATCAAGTGGATTTGAAGCCCAACGGGTCAGAAATAATGGTCACAAATGAAAACAAAAGGGAATATATCGACTTAGTCATCCAATGGAGATTTGTGAATAGGGTCCAGAAGCAGATGAACGCCTTCTTGGAGGGATTCACAGAACTGCTTCCTGTTGATTTGATTAAAATTTTTGATGAAAATGAGCTGGAGTTGCTGATGTGCGGCCTTGGTGTTGTGGACGTGAATGACTGGAGACAGCATTCTATGTACAAGAACGGCTACTGCCCGAAGCACCCCGTCATTCAGTGGCTCTGGAAGGCTGTGCTGCTCATGGACGCCGAAAAGCGGATCTGGTTACTGCAGTTTGTCACGGGGACATCACGAGTACCTATGAATGGATTTGCCGAACTTTATGGTTCCAATGGTCCTCAGCTGTTTACAATAGGGCAATGGGGCAGTCCTGAGAAACTGCCCAGAGCTTACACATGCTTTAACAGCCTTGACTTACCTCCATATGAACCCTTTGAAGACTTACGAGAGAAACTTCTCATGGCCGTGGAAAATGCTCAAGGATTTGAAGGGGTAGATTAAGCACCCTCTACCTCGGGGGTGGTTGTTCTTCAAGCAAGTTCTGCTTGCACTTTTGCATTTGCCTAACAGACTTTTGCAGAGGCGGTGGCAGAGAGCAGCTACAGGCATGGCCCCTGGAGCCAAGCCTTCACCATGCACTCCTCCAAGTTTGGATGCAGGAACCGGTCCCAGCTTGAGTTCCTGCATTTCCCACCATAAATTACCAACTGGTTGACGTGTACACTAATTATATTTCAGGAGGACTTATGCTATTTATGTTGTGCCTCTGCAGGCAAAGCCCTTAATAAATATTTTTCATCCTTTCTAATGACAATGAATGGAATTAATCACTCTACAGGTGTAGTATTACAACTCATGTTTACATTTTAAAACGATTTAGGCCGATTTTCAGATTTCATTATGAGTAAAGAAGTCTCATGTACTTGGGAAAAAACATTTTCCAGGTACGTGAGACATATTTAATCACAATGAAATCATCAGGTTGTAAGGGCTGAGTCCTTGTGAATAAATTAGTGTATTTATAGTAGAGGCCCTAGAGAGCTGCCTTCACCATCCACTATGTGAGGACACAGCAAAACGGTGTCCTCTTTGAACCAGAAAGTGGACCCACCCCAGAAACTGAATCTACCATCACCTTGCTCTTGAACTTTCCAGCCTCCAGAATTCTGAAATATATGTTTCTGTTGTTTATAAACCACCCAATTTATGGTATTTTTGTTACAGAAGCCCAAACAGACTAAGACGGTTAAACTTGAACAAGTTAATTGACTATCTCAAGTCCCACTTTCCCCATCTTTACAATGGAGATAATAATATTACTTACCTCACAGGGTTGTGAGAATTAGATGAAATAATATCTGTGTAGGCATACTTGCATAGACTCCCAGCAACCTATTCAGTGCTCCATAAACATTAGCTATGCTAATTATCATCATCATCATCATTAGTGTTTACTACATGTGTGGATTTCCATTGCAGGTGAGTATTTAGAAGTAATGATCCTTCTTCGACTCTCCCTAGGCCCTGCAGCCATGGCGTTCAAAAGCCCACACATGTGCAATGACTAATGGGGATTAGGAGACTTGCCGCAGCTAAGGATCACAGCAAAGCTGAGGAGCTCACAGGGACTAAACTCCTCAACCTTGGCTTTATTAGTAAGTTTCTCTGGCTGAACTAACCCAGCCCATGCCATTCAAACATTCCCTTGCAAATATAAATCATTAAACCCAATAAGCCACAGACATAGAAGATTGTCCACAGCAGATAAAGCTGTGGGTCAGAGTAGCCAATCCCTGAGGCTTTGAGGGAAGAGAGGAAAAAGCAACAGCATTAATTATATAAACAGTTACTTGGAAATGCTTTAAGCATGTGTTTTAGATTCTCCTTTAATTAGGATAAATAATTACTTCACTTTCATCTTTCAGTGAGCTCTCAAACTCTCCCATGCCCTATCTTCAAATACCAACTAGAAATACTCAAAGATCGGGGGAATAAACTAACTGTGTACACGTTTAAAGCTACTTTATCTTTCTGGGTCTTGGCTTCAGCATCTGCACAATGAGGAGATTGGACAAGGTAAGTCTCCAAGGCCTCTTCCAGTAGATGTTTACAACTCTATGCAGTGTATAGAGGCAGACATAATGGCTACACCACTTTACTTGTCTCATATTCTTTTCTAGGGAGAGCATAACACTTGAATATATGAACCACATTTGTTTATTGAGCTTCAAATACTGTTTTACCCAATCAAACATCAAGACATCAGCAATGCTGTAAGTGTGCCACTCCCTGCCATAAAAGAAAGAAACCCAAAATAGGTCTAAACAATGTCTACAGACTAGCCTCAAATGAGAAATAGTTAAAAGAACTGAATGTGTTTTTGGGAAACAGCAATGTTATCTCTTTTAATTAGACTTATTATGTGTAGCGTCACAAATAGAATCAATAGATTAACATTACAGGGAAAGAGAGATGTGGGATAACTTTATAAGAAATAACTTCCACCCAAGGTAATGGTTCAAAATGGAAACAAGCATTTTATATAGCTATGAGCATTACTAAAATGAGAAGACTTCCTATCAAAGATGCTTAGAGGAAATTCCTCAGTTGGGAACATATCTGGGAAGTTGTATATTGAGCTCATATTGCCTCTGAGAGTCTTTTGTGACTCTCCCATGTAGTTAATAACCTCCATCAGATCCCCAAACACCATTCATCCTATAACTAAAGTAGATCAGTTATATTTGGTATTATATGTACGTATTGGCGTCGCCCTTACGAAACCAAGTGTCACTTTACCTTTGGTCTATCCCTATCATAGCTCCAAGCACATAGTAGATTTTCAGTAAACATTGACTGAATGATTTTTAAAAAGGAAATTGATGACTATAAGTTCAAAAAGACTGTTTTTGCCCTCAGAGAGACTTGTAATCTAACTGGAGTCAAAATCAACATAGCGAAGATAAACTTTATATAATAATGTATGATGCTTTGCACCTAGTTGGGACTTGATAAATATTTGAGAAACAAGTTTATAAACACCATGCGACTCCTCATGGTCTGTCAGACTCACTTGCATTCTCACTCTTGTGCATTCATTCAAGATTTTTCTATCACCTGGGCCACCCTTCCCCAAACTCTTCTCTAGAGAACCAAGATCCTTCCCGCCCTAGAAACCTGTATCACTTACTTACCGTCTAATAGTATGTCTAATTGCCAACATTCATTAAGCAAACAGCCATTGACTGCTCTATAGTGTGAGCTGAGCTCATCTTTGGGAGTGCAGATGAAAGAGACACATTTTCTGCCCTCAGAGGTTTAAAGTTCACTGGAAGCCAAGCATTGTCCACTAACATGGACATTTAAAAAAATTTTTTCATAGAGTCAGGGTCTCACTTTGTTGCCCAGGCTGGTCTCAAACTCCTGGACTCAAGTGATCCTCCCACCTCGGCCTCCCAAAGTGCTGGGATTACAAGTGCCTAGCCTAAAATGAACATTTTTAATACTGAATGTTACAGAAGAAACACTGAAGGTGGCACCTGACGACCATAGGTGATGATGGGCACTTGTGAAGACAATCCTGCAGGGAAAGCTTTCTGGAGGAGGTATCACCAGAGCAGAGTCTTGAAGACATGATGAAGTGAGACAGGTAAAAGAGGAAAGCTCCTTTCAGGCAAAGTAGCATGCACAGCGGCTGCAGGAAAGGAAAGCGCAATGAATTGAATATGGCTAGCATGCACAGAAGAGGTAAGAGAGGGACATGAAGAAGCAGTGTGAGCTGAGTGAGGAAGAGAGCTCTATGCCCAAAAGCCCATATTTTATCCTTACACTAATGGGGAAATTTTGAAGGATTGTAAACAAGGAAATAACCTGATTATATTTGTCTTTTATAATGTTAACTAAAACAAGAGTGGACTGAAAGGGAGGACAGGCCCTAGGCAGAGGGGCTCATTAGGAAGCAATTTTAGTAAACTATGTATGAAATGAATTAAAGCCATCTCAGTGGGGAAGAAAGGTTGGATTTACAGGAGGTTGGATTTATAGGATTGGGTAAAGTTACACTGGAAGTCAGAGTGAGTAAGGAGTCAAGGATCATTTCCAGAATTCTGACTAGAAGAGCCAAGTGGCTAGGGATGACATTTACTGAGATAGAAATACAGGAGCAGGGGTGGATTAGTAAGGAAAATGGAGAATTTCATTTTAGAGCTAGTGAGTTTGAGACGCCTGGGAGATAGTCAAGTAGGAGGCAGTTGGATACACAAATCAAAATTTGGGAGTAAGAACTAGGATGGAGGCGTGACTTTTGGAATCATAAACACGGATGGGGAATGCAAATAGTGGAAACTGATGAGATCTCACAGGGATTGTAAGTGAGGAGAAATTAAGGAAGACACCAACACCCCATCCCTAACCTGCTTCTGAAAAGCTGAAGAAACCAAAAAGTCCTCTCCCTCAAGACAGAGAAAACCGGGATCATGCACTTGTCCCAAGTCACCACTTTTCCAAAGGAAAAAGAAACAAAGACTTTAATGAATCCTAATGGGTCAGAAGTTTATCCATTGGTGATTGTTTTTAAATTTAAATACCATCTTTTTTCTGTAATTGCAGAAACATGGGAAGCTGACATTTGCTGTAAACCTGCTGACCATCAGCAACCCTGATTTGATTGTGCCCTGTTCTCTACTTTGAGGGAGGTGGGGCAGCTGGCTTAACATTTAAGAGTTTGGTGTTTTTAACTAATAAAGACTCTGCTTTTCTTTTCCCTGAAGGTTGTTTCAGCCAAACCACTGTTTTCTGCTGTTTCAATCTCAAAATAAAAGAAAACTTAAACCAAAACAAAAGAAATAAAAGGAATGTTCCCTGGACCTAAAAGTACTTGAAGTCTTGAAGAAGTGCTGAGAGGATCCTTCACTTTAGTATGCCTGCCTTGTCACCCTACAACAATTGTAAGCTCCCTGAAGGCAAATAATCAGATTATATGTGTATTTGGGTCCACTGTGGCAACTAACAGAGTGCCTTCCACATAGAACTGCCCAGTAACTACTTAGGGAATCAGTGGTTGCTTAGACAATTAGACTCATTCATACGCATATCTCTGTAGCTCTTGGAGCCTGCTTCACACTACTTATCACAATTATTTGTTATCCTGTTCTCTGGTCATTCATGGGTGCAGTCCTAGGAACTGCAGTTAGACAGTAAGCTTCTTGAAGACAGGAATGCTAACTCGGACTTCACCTTGTCTTGCATGCTGACCAAAAGCAGTGCCCAATAAAGCTTGTTGATTCACATGCTGTTGAAATTTAAATGAATTTATCCTGCTACATTACACCTTCTGAAAAGCAAAAAGAATATCTATCTCAGATTAAGCAGGACTGTAATAAGTATTCTGAAGCACACTCTAAACAATACATGTTTCTGTATGTAGCCTAACTGAGTAATTCATTCAGGAGAGTTTCCACTGAATTAGGTTTCAGCAGGCTGCACTGTGACCTTCAGTTGGTAATATACATTTCATATGCAGGCTTATAAGCAGCATCAATAATGTGGTATATTTCTTGTGAATTAAATTATCAAAGGCTTCCAGTGCAATGCAGGAAATTGCACTCACTGCACAAACCTTTTGGAATGAAAGAGAGAGGGAGAGAAAGAAGACGTAAAAAAATGAGAATGTATTCAGGGAGGCAAAGGAAGAGAAAAGGCTGGGCTCGTTGCAAGAAATCTGTGTCAACGAACTCCAGCTCCGACAGGCCAGGGGGTTACCTCACAGCCTCCATATGGCTTCACAAATAACCTTTCCATTCAGAAAGAATTATAGGAAACCTTCCTAAAAAGTATTCCAACAGAATAACTAGTGAAATAGTAGGTAAAAAAAGGGGTAGATAAGAAGCATAATAATTTTTTTAAATATGAAATAAGATGGTAGAAATGAGTCTGTTACTAATCACCAAAAAGCAAATGGATTATAATTATCTATACAAAGTTGGAAATTCTCAGAAGGAATATTGAAAACAAAACAAAACAAATTCCAGCTATTATATGGTGCTTATAATGACAGCAAAAAGTTGAAAGTTAAAGGAATGGCAAAAACATACAGAGCAAATATTAAGTAAAACAAACCTGTGGTGGCAATATTAAGAAGACACGAAATAGAATTCAAGGCAAAATGCGGTATTAGTAAAACCCTAGAGAGGCCACTGGAGGGGCAGGGTAAGCTGTCTTTCAGGGGCAGGGCAGGGCAGACCTTAGCTGTGAGGGAATGGGGTGGGCG
Source organism: Cebus imitator (assembly GCF_001604975.1). Classification (NCBI taxonomy): domain Eukaryota; kingdom Metazoa; phylum Chordata; class Mammalia; order Primates; family Cebidae; genus Cebus; species Cebus imitator. The sequence goes on along the minus strand of NW_016107481.1, from coordinate 248,365 downwards.
TAAGGATGGGGCCAAGTGGTGTTGGCCTGGGCCGATCAGTCAGGGCTGATTGAACAATGAATAAGCTTGTTCCAATCAGATACACAGAGAACCCCATAATCAACAGATAGAGACTACATGATATTTTTCAAGCACACATAGAGCAGTTACAACAACTGACACTAATCTTCACAAACAACCTATGAAGGAGGTACTATTATATTCTCAGTTTACTTACGGGAAACCTGAAGCACAAAGGTTAAGTAACTTTCCCATAGTCACACACATCAGATAGGAGCAGGGCTGGACTGTAAATCCAGACACTCTGGTTCCAGGGTCCAACTTTGAGTAACAGAAGCAAGGGCAAAGAATGAATAAAATAGAAAACTGAGAAACAGTAGAGATGTTCAACAAATCAAAACTGATTTTCTGAGAAGACAAAATTACAAACTAACAAAGTATTCAGAAGGAATATTGAAAACAAAACAAATTCCAGCTATTATACAGTACTTATAAGAGACACATAGAAAACATAATGACAGCAAAAGGTTGAAAGTTAAAGGAATGGCAATCAAATACGTAACAAATTTAAAAAGCATATATAATCATGATAGATATATAAATACAGATATGGTAGAAATTATAAAACATGTAAGGTAATACTATCATCAACTTTATAGCAATGTTTTAAAACATTGAGGAAATGTGTGATTTTTCTGAAAATATTTAAATCCTAAAACTGACTTAAAAAGTTAAAAAATAAATATACCAGTAGCAATTAAAAAGATTGACTCTATAATAAAATTCTACTACTCCTCCCCCTAAAAGTTTCAGGCCCACTAGTTAATATTCGCTAAACTTTGAAGAAACCGTTATCCGTATTTCATACAACTCTTTCATAGAATGGAAGAAGAAGATGAACCTCATTAAGAAGACCCAAAGTAAACTTAAATACAGATGGTAGTGTAGATACCATATTACCTTTATACTTGTCTTCACTGTTCAAATATTTCATATTAAAAATAAGGTATGGGAACTGCATGGGGCCAGCTATCAAATATGCCTATATCGTATTTTTTATTCCAAATTTCACATTCTTTGATTCAAAATCTGTCAATCATCTCAGCATCCATAATTCTAATTACATATTTTTTCTTTTTCATTCACCTTGCTGTTTCTTAGGGGATATTTTCAACACATCAGACCAACCTCTCACCAACGTTGTCAGTGTGCAGGTAACTGTCTCCCACAGACACCCTTTCAGAAAGGAGAATAGCTGTTCTCTCCCAGATACTTTCTGAATATGTAACCATTTGAACATGTCACTACTTGAAGTCTTCAACAGAAATATGTGCAAGCCCTACCTTAAAAACATTTGCAAGGGCCATGACGTTCTTTAGATACTGGTCCTGCCTCTATGGGGAATTACCTTTAGAAATAGGTCATCCTTATTCTTTCCCAATAGGTGCGTTCATTAAATTTCTTGACCTACAGCTTCATCCTGGGGATACAAGGCTACTTCAACATATGCAAATCTATAAACGTAATCCACCACATAAACAGAATCAAAGACAAAAACCACATGATTATCTCAATAGATGCAGCGAAGGCCTTTGACAAAATTCAACAGCCCTTTATGCTAAAAACTCTCAAGAAACTAGGTAACAATGGAAGGTATCTCTCAGGTTTGTCAAAGATCAGATGGTTGTAGATGTGTGGCATTGCCTCTGAGGCCTTGTTCTGTTCCATTGGTCTACATCTCTGTTTTAGTACCAGTACTATGCTGTTTTGATTGCTGTAGCCTTACAGCATAGTTTGAAGTCAGGTAGCATGATGCCTCCAGCTTTGTTCTTTTTGCTTAGGATTGTCTTGGCTATGTGGGCTCTCTTTAGGTTTCATATGAAGTTTAAAGTGGTTTTTTCCAGTTCTGTGAAGAAAGTCAATGGTAGCTTGATGGGGATAGCACTGAATCTATAAATTACTTTGGGCAGTATGGCCATTTTCACAATGTTGATTCTTACTAACCATGAGCATGGAATGTTTTTCCATCTGTTTGTGTCCTCTCGTATTTCCTTGATTAGTTGTTTGTAGTTCTCCTTGAAGAGATCTTTTACCTCCTTTGTTAGTTATATTCCTTGGTATTTTATTCTCTTTGTAGCAATTCTAAATGGGAGTTCACTCATGATTTGGTTCTCTGTTTGTCTGTTATTGGTGTATAGGAATGCTTGTGATTTCTACACATTGATTTTGTATCCTGAGACTTTGCTGAAGTTGCTTATCAGCTTAAGAAGGCTTTGGGCTGAGACAATGGGGTCTTCTAAATATACGATCATATCATCTGCAAATAGGGACAATTTTACTTCTTTTCCTAATTGAATGCCCTTTATTTCTTTTTCTTGTGTAATTGCTCTAGCTAGAACTTCCAATACAATATTGAATAGGAGTGGTGAGAGAGGGTATCCTTGTCTAGTGCCAGTTTTTAAAGGGAATGCTTCTAATTTTTGCCCATTCATTATGATATTGACTGTGGATTTGTCATAAATAGCTTTTATTGTTTTGAGATACATTCCATCGATACCTAGTTTATTGAGAGAGTTTAGCATAAAGAGCTGTTGAATTTTGTCGAAGGCCTTCTCTGCATCTATTGAGATAATCATGTGGTTTTTGCCTTTGGTTCTGTTTATGTGGTGAATTACATTAATAGATTTGTGTATTTTGAACCAGCCTTGCATCCCCAGGATTAAGCCTACTTGATCGTGGTGGATAAGCTTTTTGATGTTCTGTTGGATTCGGTTTTTGCCAGTATTTTATTGAAGATTTTTGCATTGATGTTCATCATGGATATTGGCCTGTAGTTTTCTTTTTTACTTGTGTCTTTGCCAGATTTTGGTATCAGGGTGATGTTGGTCTCATAGAAAGAGTTAGGGAGGATTCCCTCTTTTTGGATTGTTTGAAATAGTTTCAGAAGGAATGGTACCATCTTCTCTTTGTATGTTTGGTAGAATTTAGCTATGAACCCGTCTGGACCTGGACTTTTTTTGGTCGGTAGGCTATTAATTGCTGCCTCGACTTCAGACCTTGTTATTAGTCTATTCAGAGTTTCAACTTCTTCTTGGCTTAGTCTTAGGAGTGTGCAAGTGTCCAGGAATTTATCCGTTTCTTCCAGATCTACTGGTTTATGTGCATAGAGTTGTTTGTAGTAATCTCTAATGGCAGTTTGTATTTCTGAAGAATCAGTGGTGATCTCCCCTTTATCCTTTTTTATTGCATCTATCGGATTCTTCTCTTTTTCTAGCTAGTGGTCTATTTTGTTGATCTTTTCAAAAAAACAGCTCCTGGATTTATTGATTTTTTTAAGGATTTTTTGTGTCTCTATCGCCTTCAGTTCTGCTCTGATCTTAGTTATTTCTTGTCTTCTGCTTGCTTTTGAGTTTTTATCTTGCTCCTCTAGCTCTTCAATTTTGATGATAGGGTGTCAATTTTAGATCTTTCATTGTTTCTCATGTGGGCATTTATTGCTATAAATTTCCCTCTAGATATTGCTTTAAATGTGTCCCATAAGATGTGATACATTGTGTCTTCATTCTCGTTGTTTTCAAAGAACATTTTTACTTCTGCCTTCATTTCATTGTTTATCTACACATCATTCAGGAGCAAGTTGTTCAGTTTCCATGTGATTGTGTGGTTTTGAGTGCTTTTCTTAATCCTGAGTTCTAATTTGATTGCACTGTGGTCTGAGAGACTGTTTGTTATGATTTCCGTTCTTTTGCATTTGTTGAGGAGTGATTTACTTCCAATTATGTGGTCAATTTTGGAGTAAGTGCAATGTTGTGCTGAGAAGAATGTGTATTCTGTGGATTTGGGGTGGAGTGTCCTGTAAATGTCTATTAGGTCCTCTTGGTCCAAATCTGCGTTCAAGTCCTGGATATCCTTGTTGACTTTCTGTCTCGTTTATCTGTCCAATATTATCAGTGGAGTGTTAGAGTCTCCCACTATTATTGTGCAGGAGTCTCAGTCTCTTTGTAGGTCTTTAAGAACTTGCTTTATCTATCCAGGTGCTCCTGCATTGGGTGCGCATATATTTAGGATAGTTAGCTCTTCTTGTTGCATTGATCCTTTTACCATTATGTAATGCCTTCTTTGTCTCTTTTCATCTTTGTTGGTTTAAAGTCTGTTTTATCAGAGACTAGGATTGCTACCCCTGCTTTTTTTTTTTTTCTATTTCTTGGTAAATCTTTCTCTATCTTTTTATATTTTGCGCTCATGTGTGTATTTGCATGTGAGATGGGTTTCCTGAATACAGCACACCAATGGGTCTTGACTTTTTATCCA
>NW_016107481.1:211061-243229 GCF_001604975.1 Cebus imitator | reverse complement strand
CTGCTTGATTGATTCAGCCGTTGAAACTTGTGTATGCCTTGTGAAGTTCTCATGCTGTGTTTTTCAACTTCATCAAGTTGTTTATTTCTTCTCTAAGCTGGTTATTCCAGTTAGCATTTTGTCTAACCTTTTTTCAAGGTTCTTAGTTTCTTGGCATTGGGTTAGAACATGGTCTTTTAACTCAGAGAAGTTTGTTATTGCCTACCTTCTGAAGCCTGCTTCTGTCAATTCATCAGATTCATTCTCTGTCTTTTTTTTTGTTCCCTTGATGGTGAGGAGTTGTGATCCCTGGGAGGAGGAAGTGTTCTGTTCTTTGATGGTTTCATCCTTTTTGCGCTGTTTTTTTCCCATCTTCATGGATTTATCTCCCTTTAATCTTTGAAGTTGGTGATTTCAGGAGGAGTCTCTGAGTGGACTTTTTTTTTTCCTATTGAGGCTGGAGCTATATCTAGAGGGCATTGCTGGGCTCTCTGGGGTTCAGTCAGGTTGTTGGGTGGGTGGTCCTTCCCTGGAGTTTGTTTGCAGGTGACATTGGCCTTGCCTTCCCAATGGCATCTCTCCTTCCCCAGCTGGATCTTCCTGGTTGGGGTCAAGCTGGTGTATTTGCTGCCAAGCTCTCTAGCAAGGGCTTCAGTTTAAGCTCTGTAGAGGTGGGGCCTGCCAGGCCTTATGGTCTGTTTCTGTGCTTTCAACTCTGCTTCCCTTTTTGGGAAGGTCCCTCCTGGTGGCATTAGTCCAAACTCCTGCCCAGGTCCCTGTGACAACTTGCAGTGTCCAGTGGTAGCTGCTGCTCAGATTTGCATCCACTACCGACAGCCCCCCACCGTCTGGCAGGGCTCTCATGGACCGTGGGTTGCAGGAGGGATGAGGTAAGCACAGGATCTGAATCAGAGTACCCAGGAGGTTAAGTTCCATGACCCTCCCAGCTGGCTGGACGTTTCAGGTGGGGACGTGCTCCCCCCATCTTGATTTGCCCCATGGTGGCTCTCGCCCTGCGGCTCCTTCCTTGGGCCTATTTTCAGAGCCCTATCAGTCCCACAGAAATGAACCCAGCACCCTCTTGGAATCGTGAAGTCCTCTAGCCCTCTGCCTCTCATTCCGGCTGTACTGATTTCAATTTTGTGCCCATGTTTCAGATCACACTGACATGTAGCATATTGTATGTTGTAAAAAATTTACACTATAATGTTACCATTAATACCCTAATATGGGCAATAGATATTAATCTCTGTTAATTTTTGCCACATTTTCTACAAAATAAATTGTTTTCTGATGATTGGTCATTTTTCTCAATCTGAATTATCTGCATTCCTCTTTATCATATGCTACCTTACTTTCTTCTCCACTAGTGATATTCAATAACATTGTACCAGAACACCCTGTTCATTGATATTTTTTTGGTGGTGGTTTTGCTAGAGGGTATTGTCATTGCTTCTTTCAGTGTTTACATGTAAGATGTGCTTATCCGACATTGAAACACCAGTAATTTTCTGTTTGTTCATTTTATCCCTCAACAAACATTTGTTTCATATCCACTGTGCAACAGATTCTGAAAATGCAAACTCTAAATAAGACACCTGCGGCACTTAGCCCCTCTTGTTCATCAGCCCCCTCCGCTCTTCCACTCTTTTACCTGCCTAATTCTTACCCATTCTTCGAGTTAAATGCTACAGAGGAAGAGTAGGTTGATGATTGGAAACAGAAAACTGGATTTGGCTGCAGGAAGGTCGCTGGTGACTTCAGCAAGTACATTTTTAGTTAAGTTGGGGGAACGTCAGAATCCAGACTATAGGTGAAGCAAGCAAGGAAGCACAGCCAACAAGCATAGACTCTATTTCAGAAGATTAGTAACAAAAAGGAGAAATCAGATATGGTAGCAACTGGAAAGGTAGAGATATCAAATAGAAAGGTGGTTTTTGTTTTGAGATAAATTTGTATATGTTTATAAACTCCAAAGCAAGGATCCAAATAGTTGGAAGACACTAAGACAGGAAAGAATAAAGATAATTTACTTAGGGAGGCTCCAGAGTGATGTGTGGTAAGCTGTGGCCATAACTAGAAGATTCTGTCTGGAAGGGAGAAACACAACACATCTATGCCTGGCATATAAGGGAAGGAAGAAATATAAGAACAATTAAAATCTAGAAGTGGAGAGTAGGGAAAGAAGAATAAGAGAAATGCCTCTTATTTTCGTTGACAATAGAATGGAATAGAAGTACTTTTGAAGAGAAAGAAAGCTAAAGAAGAGGTAGGGAGTTTGAAAAGAATGGTAAAGGCTCAGAACAACTCCTAGAAGGAATGTTTGCAATAGGTTCTGCTTTTGCCCCACTAGATCCATTCTTCATCCTTTCCACACTGTTTCCCTGTTCTATGCCCCAAGTGACTGACAGTTATGGATTGCACCCACCAGTTTTCTAAATCTCTGGTATTTGGTTGGTTTCAGCCAGTGGGAGAGAGGAGAATGTGGGATATTTATTCCCTAGGTCCCTTTCTGCCTGGCTGTGAGCAGCCAGTGGCAGACATCCTCTTCAGAGGGCTGCAGCTGTCACTAGAGGACTTCCCTTACAGCTAGAGATCTTTGGATTCCTCATCCCCTACAGGCTTCAGAGAATAATGGCTTTCCCTCTGTTGCTAGCCCTGGGGTACCTCAACAGCCTTTGTTCATTTCCCATAATCATGCCCACACCTGGGCAAACAGTCCTTTCATTAAAGTCTCCACTCTTCACATTGGGGCGTGTCACTCATTTCCTACCTGAGATTCTAACTGACACAGAATGCAAGAGGAAGCTGAGTGGGGTCAAGTAAAAGTATTGTCTTAGGCACAGGTGAGGTTAGGAACTACAAATCTGTCATGCTTATTTTCTCTTGTTAATCTTGTTGCCCATGAGCAGAAGCAGATGAAGAGGATGGTGGGATTCATGGAAGCTTGCCAACAAAAGAACACATGCAGCAAAAGAAAAGGAATTGAGGATGCTAGTGAATGGGTCATTAAAATGACTGTCTTTGACCTAATAGTTGTGCTTTCCATGTGCAGTGTGAGATTCAGAAAAACTTTCTTTTCTATTGGTTTCTCAAGTCTCTAAAAGCTGAATTATAATTTCCCTTGAATTTACCTATATATGAAATGAATCTTCAGAAAGCAGGAATACACACACACAAACACACACATGCACACACACACACACACACACACACACACACACTTTAAGCTAGCTACTCCAGTTCTGAAAATGTTATTAGACTATCTATATTTTCTAATGTAGAAACAGAGCCAAAGTTTCTTGACCAGGAAATGCATTGAGGCATTATACTTTATTCTACCTACTGTACTGGCCTCTCTCATCTTTTTCTTTTTTTTTTTTTTAATATGGAGTCTTTCTCTGTCGCCCAGGCTGGAGTACAGTGGTGCTCTCTTTGCTCACTGCAACCTCTGCCTCTCAGGTTCAAGCAATTCTCCTGCCTCAGCCTCCCAAATATCTGGGACTACAGGCGCCTGCCACCACGCGCAGCTAATTTTTATATTTTTAGTAGAGACGTGGTTTCAATATGTTGGTTAGGCTGGTCTGAAGCTCCTGACCTCATGATCTGCCCGCCTCAGCCTCCCAAAATGCGGGGATTACAGGCATGAGCCACCGCGCCCAGCCTCTCTCATCTTTTTTTGCTGCATATTATTTCCTCTTCAAAGCCCAGCTCCAATTTCACCTCCTCTGGGCAGACTCTTGAGACCAATGAAACTTTATTCTTCCTGAAGGAATCCATTCCTTAGTGATATGGTGTATCCGGTCTTGGATTATCACTTGTCTTTATTATTATCTTTCCCATAGTCAAAATCTTATGATTTTTGGGAACTCACCCAAACTCCTAGGAGTGCCTTGTACATATCACTGTTTAATAAATGTTTATTGATTGACCGATTACTTATCCATGATATTAAAAATATTTTAAAGATCTTAATAATTAGAAGAAAGCTACTTGGTTTTATTTGTTCCAATGCTTAGGAAAAAATTTGGAGAACAGATAAGAATGCAGAGCGGGAAGATCATTGTGTTGCCCTGTTTGGTAGCATGGATGTGACTTCTAAACGTTCACCATATCTCCTCACAATTTTCAGTCAGGACCACTCAGCCTGGAGATGGAAGCCCCAGGGTTGCTGAAGAGCAGGCATGATGAGATTGTTTCCTTTTATCACACCTAGTCTTAAGTCTCTAATAATAACTAGTTTGTTCACATTCCCACAGCACAGTGGTCTAGGAGTAACTGTGACAAATCAGACCAACCAAATGACTAAGTCCTTTGCAGTTCTGCCATTTTAGAGACCTAAAACGATGGGTCCACAGAAAGGTATGCTCTGGTCTGAAAATATGTCTGAATTAGTAGTTTTTATACCTTGAAAGCAACAGCAACTTCTGCAAAATGAACTTAACATTGTTTAACAGGCATTCATGGCAAGTGTTATTAAAGCAATTCATTTCGAACTTTGCATTTCACTTTTAAAACCACTAGTAGAAGTAACTCTCCCTCTCTTTTGAAGACAATATCACCTTTAAAGAAAGCTCATCATCCACTAATCCATTTTCAAGCCCAGTTAGGGAATCTGGGTTAAGCACATACAAAAGTGGACTGTGGCTTGATTGAGTGAGAGTTCCTTCTTTATCATAATTGGCAGAGTCCTCACTAGGGAAGGCAGAGCACCTGGTTCTAACTCTAATTTGCCTTCTTTACATGAATAATTCATGCTTACCTCTACCTGACCAGGCGATTACAACAGTAGGGAATGGTCTTTACATACAGATCCCTGGCTAACACCTGTCCCTCCCATCCAGCAGAAAACTTTGGCTTCTATGCATGTGAGTTCTTGCTCATGGTTAGGTTGATGGCCACCGTATGTTAAATCAGTGTATTGTGAATTTGGCACTAGTAATTCCCAGTTTGTTTTATCTAACTGAAGACTGACCTGCTTCAATATTTAACCTTTAAAGAAATGCAGATCCCTTCTTGGTAAGATGGGACCAAGTTATGTGAACACTTTGAGAATATCTATATATTTGAAAGTTTTATAGGATGGCATATATCTAAAAATGGAACAGATACTCAGAGTGAAGGAAGGAAGGAAGGAAGGAAGGAAGGAAGGAAGGAAGGAAGAAAGGAAACAAATAAATCATGATCATGTCACTCGTCTGCTTAAAACCTTCCAGCAGCTTCCATGGCTCTTAGGACTAGGTCCAAAGTTCTTCCCATTGCCTAAGAAGCCCTGAAATTCCAGCTCCTCCCAGCTTCATGCCACCATCCTACCTTCTGTTTGCCGTATTTCAGGCACTTAGGCATGTTTGGGTTTTTGAACCTCTCAGGGGCTTCCCATAGTCTTTTCCTTCCTTCTTTCCTCCGCACCCTCACACCCTGCCCAAGGCTCTACCTAAATCATTTGTGCTCATCCCTCAGGTTCCATCCAAAAGGTTGCTTTCACAAATAGGTCTTTCCTGACTTCAGACTTAGTTACATTAATAGATCTGATCCTCACTCCGTCGCGTTCCCTAGTTATATAATCTGTCACAAGCTGTTTTGTCTCTATGTATATTACTTCAACTGTAGTTTAATGATCCTAGACTATACTGTAAGCTCCAAAAGTTCAGGGACCTCATCTGATTTCTTCATTCTGTATCCCCAGTACTTAGCTTTATTTTGACACATAATAGGTATGGCATGAAGGAAGGAAGAAAGACGAGGAGGTGGGGAAGAAGGGAGGGAGGGAGGGAGGTAGTAGGGGGGAGGGAGGGAGGAAGGGAAAGAGGGAGGGAGGGAGGGAGAGAGGGAGGAAGGGAGAGAGGGAGAAAGGGAGGAAGGGAGAAAAGGAGAAAGGGAGGAAGGGAGGGAGGAAGGGAGGAAGAGGAGGAAGGGAGGGAGGGAGGGAAAGAGGGAGAGAGGGAGGGAGGGTGGGAGGAAGGGAGAAAGGGAGGAAGGGAGAGAGGAAGGGAGGAAGAGAGGAAGGGAGAAAGGGTGGGAGGGAGAGAGGGAGGGAGGGAGGAAGGGAGAAAGGGAGGGAGGGAGGGAGGGAGGAAGGGAGAAAGGGAGGGAGGGAGGAAGGAACTGGAGCAAAGAAGACTCTTGTTATGTTTTAGCAAAGATATTGGCAGAATTTGTCATTGCCCTAGGGATCTGTGGAAGTTTGAACTTGAGAGAGATGATATAGGGTATCTGGCAGAAGAAATTTCTTAGCAGCAAACATTCAAGATGTGACTTTGGTACTGTTAAAGGCATTCAATTTTATAAGGGAAGCAGAGCATAAAAGTTTGGAAAATTTGCAGCCTGACTATGTGATAGAAAAGAAAAACCCATTTTCTGGGGAGAAACTGAAGCTAGGTACAGAAATTTGCATAAGTAGCAAGGAGCCTAATGTTAATCCCCAACACCATGTGGAAAATATCTCCAGGCCATGTCAGAGACCTTTGCAGCAGCCCCTCCCATCACAGGCCTAGAGGCCCAGGAGGGAAAAATGGTTTCATAGGCCAGGCCCAGAATCCCCATGCTATATGCAGCCTGGGGACTTGGTGCCCTGTGTCCCAGCCACTCCAGCCATGGCTGAAAAGGCCCAACATAGAGCTCAGGCTGTGGCTTCAGAGGGTGCAAGCCCCAAGCCTTGGTAGCTTCCATGTAGTGTTGAGCCTGCGGGTGCACAGAAGTCAAGAACTGAAGGTTTGGGAACCTCTGCCTAGATTTCAGAAGATGTATGGAAAAGCCTGGATGCCCAGGCAAAAGTTTGCTGCAGGGGCAGGGTTCTCATGAAGAACCTCTGCTAGGGCAGTGCAGAAGGGAAATCTGAGGCCACAGCCCCCACACATAGTCCCCACTGGGATACTGCCTAGTGGAACTGTGAGAAGAGGCCCACCATCTTCCAGCCCCTAGAATAGTAGCTCCACCGACAGCTTGCACTGTGTGTCTGGAAAAGCCATAGACACTCAATGCCAGCCTGTGAAATCAGCTGGGAGGAAGGCTGTACCCTGCAAAGCCACAGGGGCAGAGCTGCCCAAGACCATGGAAACTCACCTCTTGAATCAGTGTGACCTGGATGTGAGACCTGGAGTCAAAGGAGATCATTTTGGAGCTTTAAGATTTGGCTGCCCCACTGAATTTTTACTTTCATGGGCCCTGTAACCTCTTAATTTTGGCCAATTTCTCCCATTTGGAATGGCTGTATTTACCGAATGCCTGTACTCTCATTGTATCTAGGAAGTAACTAGCTTGCTTTTGATTTTACAGGCTCATAGGCAGAAGGGGCTTGCCTTGTCTCAGATGAGACTTTGGATTGTGGACATTTGGGTTAATGCTGAAATGAGTTAAGACTTTGGGGGACTGTTGCGAAGGCATGACTGGTTTTTCAATGTAAGGAGAAGAGATTTGGAGGGGCCAGTGGCAGAATGATATGATTTGGCTGTGTTTCCACACAAATCTAAACTTGAATTGTATTTCCCAAAGTTCCCACATGTTGTGGGAAAGACCCATGGGGAGGTAATTGAATCGTGGGGATGGGTCTTTCCCATGTTGTTCTCATGATTGAGTAAGTCTCACTATCTTGATCTGATGGGTTTACCAGAGGTTTCTGCTCTTGCTTCTTCCTCATTTTTCTCTTGCCACTGCCATGTAAGAAGTGCCTTTCACCTCCCACCATGATTCTGAGGCCTCCCCAGCCATGTAGAACTGTAAGTCCAATTAAACCTCTTTTCTTCCCAGTCTTGATATGTCTTTACCAGCAGCACATAAACAGACTAATACACTAGCTCTGGCACTAACTAAGTTAAGCAAATTATTAACTTCCTTGTGACTTAATTTCCTCTATCATAAAAGGGGGGTGTTGGGAGAATTAAGTGATCTATTAAAAGGGCATAGGATGTCAAATAAAAAAAAAAATCCAGAAACAGCCCTATACGTATGTGATCAATTGATTTTTAACAATGGGACAAGACAAGTCAATGGAGAAAAGTTGATGTTTTTGACAAGTGGTGCTAGAACAATTAGAAATCAAAATTTTAAAAAATTGATTTTCAATCCATACTTTGCAACATATACAAAGATTAACTAAAAATGGATCATAGACCTAAATGTAAAAGTCAAAAACTATAAAACTTCTGGAAAAAAAAGTTTCTGTGAGTTTTGGTTAGGCAAAGATTTTTTAGATGTGACATAAAAAGCACCCACCATAAAAGAAAAAAATTGATAAATTGAACTTTATCAAAATTTAAAACTTCTGCTTTTTGAAAGATGCTGTCAAAAAATAAAAACACAAGTCGCAGATGCATAGAAAATATTTGAAAAATACATATTTTATAAAAGACTTAGAATATATAAAGAACTCTCAAAACTCAATAAAAAGTCAAGAAACCCAATAAAAATTGAGCAAAGATTTGAAAAAGAACATCACCAAAGAAGATATATGGGTGGCAAATAAGCCCATAGAGAAGTGCTCGACATCATTACTCATTAGGAAAATGCAAATTGAAGCCCCAGTGAGGAAATACTGCACACTATTAGAATGGGCAAAATAAAAAAGACTTAAGGACACCAATGGCTGGTGAGAAGAAAGAAAAATTTCAGCTCAAATACATTGGCTGATAGGAATACAAATAATGCAGCATCCCTTACAGAAAACAGCTTGGCAATTCGTTATAAAATTCAACATACACTTCACATATGACTCAACGATCTCACTTCTAGATATTTTTATTGAAGAAACATAAAAATATGTATATACTGAAAACTTATAAACAGGTTTACAGTAGTTTTATTCATAATTATCAAAAACTGGAAACAACCCAGGTGTCCTTCAACTGATAAATGAATGAACAAATTGTGGTACATTCATACAATGGAATGTTACTCTGCAATAAAAAGGATGAATGAATCTGAATGGAGAAAAGTCCACTTCAAAAGGCTACATACCATATGAACCATTAATATGACATTTTGGAAAAGACAAAACTATAGGCCAGAAACAGATCAGTAGTTGCCAATGGCAAAGGGTGGAGAGAATGTTTGGCTACAAAGGGGCATTATTAGTCAGGATTCTCTAGAGGGAGAGAAATAATGGAATCGATATATATGTATAAAGGGGAGTTTATTAAGTATTAACTCACAAGCTCCCACAATAGGCCATCTGCAGGCTGAGGAGCAAGGAGAGTCAGTCCAAGTTCCAAAACTGAAGAACTTGGAATTTAGTGTTCTAGGGCAGGAAGCATCCAGCACAGGAGAAAGCTGTAGGCTGGGAGGCTAGGCCAGTCTCTTTTTTCATGTTTTTCTGCCGTTTATATTCTAGTCGCACTGGCAGTGGGTTAGATTGTGCCCACCAGATTGAGGGTGGGTCTGCCTTTCCGAGCCCACTGACTCAAATGTTAATCTCCTTTGGCAACACCCTCACAGACACACCCAGGAACAATACTTTGTATCCTTCAAGCCAATCAAGTTGACACTCAGTATTAACCATCACAGGGCATAAGGGAACTTTTTTTTTTTTTTTATTGAGACACAGTCTCACACTGTTCCCCAGGCTGGAGTGCAGTGGTGTGATCTTGGCTCACTGCAACCTCCATCTCCCAGGCTCAAGTGACCCTCCCACCTCAGCCTCCCAAGTGGGGCTAGAGGGGACTACAGGCATGAGACACTGCGCCTGGCTAATTTTTGTATTTTTTGTAGAAATAGGGTTTCACTATGTTGCCTGGGCTGGTCTTAAACTTCTGGGTACAAGTGACCCACTTGCCTTGGCCTCCCAAACTGCTGAGATTACAGGTGTGAGCCACTGAACCCAGCCCATAAGAGAATTTTTGAGGTGTCAGAAATGTTCTATATCTTGATTGAGGTAGAGATTACAAGATTGTATGAGTTTATGTGAACACAGACCTATATACTACAAATGATTAATGTTACTGTAAGTAAATTATATTTCAGTAAACCTTATTTTTACATTTTCATGGAGAAAAAATAACTTCATTTGCTTAAACTAGTACCAATGTGTTTCCATAACTTTCAATCAAGAGTTCTAAGTGAGACTCCCTGGATTAAGACAGTAAACAGAAGACAGCTTCTGCTTGGACAGACAGAGCAGTATGTGGAGACTCACATAGTGAACTTTTTCTCCATGAACTACCACAGCAACATACCAGGAAAACTGAAAGAATCCACAGACGCTTCGAAGGAACTGAATAATCACTGCAGGTTCCCTGAGACTCTGAAGAGTCTGCTTGCTTTCTCAATGGGGAGGCTGGTGGTCTGGGGCAAGTTCTCAGCCCTCCTCACTAGATGCCTGGAAATAGGCTCAGTGCTGTTGGGGGGACCATGGTGAAATTGAAGGAGGTCTTCAGGACTTGAAGATGCATGGAAACAGGGTGAGGCTGGTGACTGCCAGCTTTCCCCCACTTCCCTGGTGACCTGCATGATGCAGCATAGTCAGCCATAATCCCTCTGGGGACATAATTAAATTGGCCTGGGAACCACACCTCCATCCCCCACAGCAGTCACAGCAACCCCCGCCCAAGGACAGTCTGAGTTCAGTCACACCTGACCCTGCCCCCACCTGATGATCTTTCTCTACTCTTCCTGATTGTGAAAAACAAAGGACATAATCTCTTGGGAGCTCTATAGCCCCCACCTACCACCTGATGCGCCCTATAAAACCAGAGCTTATGTGCTCTTGAAAATGCCACCTCCTGGCTGGAGGCCAACAAACACAGAACCAGTACACTAAACAAAAATTCAACCAAGGACCCTCACAGAATCCACTTCACTCCCCTGCTGCCTCCACTGGAGCAGGTGCTGGCATTCATGGCTGAAAGACCAGCAGATGGATCACATCACAGGACTCTTTGCAGACACTACCCCGTTCCAGCCTGTAGCCCAGTAGCATGCTGGATGGCTAGACCCAGAAGAACAAAAACAGTCACTGCAGTTTGTCTCTCAGGAAGGCCCATCCCTAGCAGAAAGGGGAGAACACCACATCAAGGGAGCATCTCGTGGGACAAATATTCTGAACAGCAGTCCTGAGTCCCAGATCTTCCCTCTGATATAGTCTACCCAAATGAGAAGAAACCAGAAAAACAAATCTGGTAATATGCCAAAACAAGGCTTTTTAACACCCACAGAAGATCACACTAGCTCACCAACAATGGATCCAAACCAAGATGAAATCTCTGAACTGCCAGAAAAAGAATTCAGAATGTCAGTTATTAAGTTAATCAAGGAGGCACCAGAGAATGGTGAAGTCCAACTTAAAGAAATCAAAAACATGTTACAGGATATGAAAGGAAAAATCTTCAGTGAAATAGATAGCATAAATAAAATCAATCACAACTTCTAGAAATCAAGGACACACTTAGAAAGATGCAAAATGCATTGGAAAGTCTCAGCAATATAATTAAACAAGCAGAAGAAAGAACTTCAGAGCTCAAAGACAAGGCTTTCAAATGAACCCAATCCACCAAAGACAAAGAAAAAAGAATTTTAAAAAATGAGCAAACCCTCCACGAAGTTTGGGACTATGTTAAGCATCCAAACATAAGAATAACTGGTGTTGCTGAGGAAGAAGAGAAATCTAAAAGTCTGGAAAATATATTTGAAGGAATAATCAAGGAAAACTTCCCTGGTCTTGCTAGAGATCCAGACATCTAAATACAAGAAGCTCTAAGAACACCTGGTAAATTCATTGCAAAAAGATCATTGCATAGTCATCAGGTTATCTAAAGTCAAGATGCAGAAAACAAGAGCTGTAAGACAAAAGCATCAGGTAACTTAAAAAGGAAAACCTATCATATTAACAGCAGATTTCTCAGCAGAAAACCTACAAGCCACAGACATTCAATGCCAGCCCATAAAAGCAGCCTGGAGCGGGGTAGTATCCTGCAAAGCCACAGGGGCAAAGGCTACCCAAGGCTGTGGGAGCCCACCTCTTGCATCAGTAGGACTTGGATGTGAGACATGGAGTCAAAAGAGATCATTTTGGAACTTTAAGGTTTAATAACTGCCCTATTAGATATTGGACTTGCATGGGGTCTGTGTTCTGGCCAGTTTCTCCCATTTGGAAAGGCTGTATTTACCCAGTGCCTGTACATCCCATTGTATCTAGGAAGTAACTAACTTGCTTTTGATTTTACGTGCTCATAGGTGGAAAGGACTTGTCTCAGATGAGAGACTTGGACTTTTGAGTTAACGCTAGAATGAGATAAGAATTTGTAGGACAGTTGGGAATGCATGATTATGTTTTGACGTGTGAGGACATGAAATTTGAGAGGGGCCAGGAGCAGAATGACAGTGTTTAGCTGTGTCCCCATCCAAATTTCATCTCGAAATGTAGTTCTCATAATCTCTATGTGTCATGGGAGGAACCCAGTGGGAGGTAATTGAATCATGGGGGCAGTTACTCCCATGCCACTGTTTTGTGATAGTGAGTGAGTTCTCAAAAGATCTGGATGGTTTTATAAGGTGCTTTTCCCCCTTTTGCTCAGCATGTATCCTTGCTGCTGCCACGTAAGAAGGACGTGTTTGCTTCCCTTACTGCCACGATTGTAAGTTTTTTGAGGCCTCCCCAGCCATGCTGAACTGTAAGGCAATTAAATCTCTTTCCATTGTAAATTACCCAGTCTTGGGTATGTCTTTCTTAGCAGCATAAGAATGGGCTACTACATACTAGGACTCCTAGCCAGAGCAATCAGACAAGAGAAAGAAATCAAGGGCATTCAAACCAGTACAGAGGAAGTCAAACTGTCACTGTTTGCTGATGATATGATCATATACCTAGAAAACCCTAAAGACTCATCCAGAAAGCTCCTAGAATTGGTAAATGAATTCAGTAAAGTTTCAGGATACAGAATTAATGTACAGAAATTGGTAGATCTGCTATACACTAACAGTGAACAAGCTGAGAATCAAATCAGTAACTCAATCCCTTTTACAATAGCTACAAAAAAATGAAATACATAGGAATATACCTAACCATGGAGGTGAAAGACCTCTACAAAACACTGCTGAAAGAAATCATAGATGACACAAACAAATGGAAACACATTCCATGTTCATGGATGGGTAGAATCAATATTGAGAAAATGACCATACTGCCGAAATCAATTTACAAATTTAATGCAATTCCCATCAAAATACCATCATCATTCTTCACAGATCTAGAAAAAATACTCCTAAAATTCATTTGAAACCAAGAAAAGAGCCTTATAGTCAAAGCAAGACTAAGTGAAAAGAGCAAATCAGGAGGCATCACTTACCTGACCTTAAACTATACTATAAGGTCATAGTCACCAAAACAGCATGATACTGGTATAAAAATAGACACACAGATGGGGCATGGTAACTCATGCCTGTAATCCCAGTACTTAGGGAGGCTGAGGCAGGTGGATAGCCTATGGTCAGGAGTTTGAGACCAGCCTGACCAATGTGGCAAAACACCATATGTACTAAAAATGCAAAAAATTAGTGGGGTGTGGTGGTAGACACCTGTAATCCCAGCTACTCTGGAAGCTGAGGCAGGGAGAGTTGCTTGAACCTGGGAGGCGGAGGTTGCAGTGAGCCGAGACTGCACCTCTGCACTCCAGCCTGGGCAGCAGAGCGAGACTCCATCTTAAAAAAAAATAATAATAATAGGCACATAGACCAATGGAACAAAATAGAGAACCCAGAAACAAATCCAAATACTTACAATCAACTGATCTTTAAGAAAGCAAGCAAAAACATAAAGTGGTGAAAGGACACCCTATTTAACAAATGGTGCTGGGATCATTGGCAAGCCAATGTAGAAGAATGAAACTGGATCCTCATATCTCACCTTATTAAAAAAAATCAATTTAACATGGTAAAAAGCTAAATTTAAGATCTAAGCGATAAATATTGTAGAAGATAACATCAGAAAAATCCTGCTAGACATTGGCTTAAGCAAAGACTTCATGACCAAGAACCCAAAAGCAAATTCAACAAAAACAAAGCTACATAGATGGGACTGAATTAAACTAAAAAGCTTCTGCACAGCAAAAGAAATAATCAGGAGAGTGAACAGACAACCCACAGAACAGGAGAAAATTTTCACAATCTATACATCTGACAAAGGACTAATATCTAGAATCTACAAAGAACTCGAACAAATCAGGATGAAAAGAACAATCTCATCAAAAATTGGGATAAGGACATGAATAGACAATTCTCAAAAGAATATATACAAATATCCAACAAGCTATTTGGAAAAATACTCAACATCATTAATTATCATGGAAATGCAAATCAAAACCATAATGTGATATCACCTTACTCCTGCCAGGATGGCCACAATCAAAAAATTAAAATAAAAAAAATAGATATTGACATGGATGTGGTGAAAGAGAACAATTTTACACTGCTGGTGGGAATGTAAACTAGTACAATCATCATGGAAAACAGTGTGGAGATTTCTTAAAGAACTAAAAGTAGATCTACCATCTGATCCAGCAATCCCATTACTAGGTATCTACGCAGAGGAAAAGAAGTCATAATACAAAAAAGATACTTGCACACGCATGTTTACAGCAGCACAATTTGCAATTGCAAAAATATGGAACCAACCCAAATGCCCATCAATCAATGAGTGGGTAGAGAAAACGTGGTATATATACACACTGGAATACTACTCAGCCATAAAAAGGAATAGAATAACGGCATTCACAGCAACCCAGATGAAATTCGAGACTATTATTCTAAGTGAAGTCACTCAGGAATGGAAAACCAAGCATCATATGTTCTCACTCATAATTGGAAGCTAGGCTATGAGGATGCAAAACCATAAGAATGACACAATGGACTTTGCGGACTCAGGGAAAAGGGTAAGAGGTGGGTGAGGGATATAAAACTACACATTGGGTATGTTTGGGTGATGATAGGGGCACTAAAATCTCAGAAATCACCACCAAAGAACTTATTCATGTAACCAAATACCACCAGTTCCCCAAAAACCTATAGAAATAAAAAACAAATTTTAAAAAAAGAGCCCTGAGTGATAAAAATATCCAACTTAGAAGGTTGTGAGAATTAAATGACACAACGTAGTTTCATGTTATGAGGAAGTTAAATTCTAATGTTAACTCATAAGGCTAAATTTACCCTTGAAAATTCATTAACTCCTCCATAAAATATAGTGTATATTTTTAATGTATACAACCTGGTACAATTCTTATATACACCAAAGTTTGAGAATATAAAAGAAATTTATAGGCAGATGACTGAACTATTCATTAAAAACACTCTTTAAAGACAGACTACCTTGGTTCAAATACCAGTTACACTACTTCCTGATCCTGGGAAAGGTGCACTCTATGCTTCAGGTTTTTCATTTGCACACTGGTGGTAACAGTATCTAACTTACAGGTTTGTAGTGCAAGTTAGTTAATATATGTAAAGCCATCAACCAAGTATGTAAAGGCTATATCATAATGTGTTAGCTGTCAGTCTGTCAAACAGAGCTGCATTATAAGCCCAGCTTCCTTTACTCAGTGAATATTAAGCATCTACTATATAACCAGGCACAATTAATTCTAGGTCCTGATAAAAACAAAAATTTTAATTTTTGATGTTTATAGTCTAGTGGCTTTGCCAAATACTAGCTACATGATCTTGGACAAAGTTTCTTCATCAGTTGTCATAATGTGTACAGGTGCATAGCATATGACACAAAGTAAAGGGTAACTATGTCTAGTAGCTATATCATACTCCTGTGTGCTATCATAAATGCTAAGTTTATGATAAGTGTCCATAAACACTAGAAATTTGAGTTTTGACAAAGAATGCACCACTCACACCTTTTCCCACCAATAGGGGGAGTCATTTTTCACCTCTACACTGGAACACATCTTACCAGTTCCAGCCTCCACATAAACCAGGGAACGTATTCTGCATATCTATCAGTTTGGTTTCCCAAAACAAGGCAGATGCCACATCTTCCTCTGAGTTAGTGCGATAAGAAAATGAACTTGAAGCAATATCTCTTTTTTTGTCTAAATGTAGGGCCTTTACGCAGAGGATACATACACTCAAGGTATGAGCAAAATCAAAGGAAATGTAAACACCACCTCCCATTCTCCTTGGAAGGGAAACAAGGCAGAGCATACTTTTGATAGGGCTTGATGTGCTCATGGCATCAAAAGGAATTCAGTGTGACGAGTGTGCTGAGGGAGATAGTCAGGGGCTAGATTATTCAAGACATTGAAGGTCATGGTAAGGAACTTCTATTTTATTCTGATGAGAACTGGAAACTGTTAGAGATTTAAACAAGATAGTAGCATCATCTAATTTATGTTTCATATTGCACTGGCTACTGTGAAGAGAACTGACTGCAGGAGGAAATTAGTGGATGTGGTGTGAGACAGGAAACTATTACAATAATCCAAACGAGAGCTAATGAGAGCCTGGCACTGGAGTGCAGAAGTGAGATGGGGAGAAGACACGCTCAATGTGCATTTTTTAGGTAAAATCAAAAGGACTTTCTGGCAACTTAGATGTGAGTGATGAGGGCAAGAGAGGAATCAAGGATAAATCTGGCTTGGTAGGTGTTGACACCATTCGCTGAGTTGATAAAAAGGTCCCCCAGTTTTTTTCTTTTCTAGTACAAGTTCTGGGGTATAGTGAGGTCTTCACACATCTGAGGCCCTAAGAGGTTATTTCCTGTTCTTGCTAGTGAACTTCCTGTGGAGAGCGCTTTCTTGATCCTTTTACACTGTTAGTCAAGGAAGCACGGGAGTGAGCCAACGCGGTCCAAAGAAAGCCTGAGAGCTGCCTCAATTCCTAACACCAGGCTCTCCAGCCCTAGCTAGGATGTAGAGTGCTAACAAGCAAGACAAACTGTAGCTTAGTTATGCTCAAGAGCATTAAAATGATAACCAAATGTTACATTAAATCACATTTTTCCAGGGTAATAGGCCTTGAGTGCCAAGCCTTAAGTATGAGTTGAAATATTTGGTAGATTGAGCAGAATATAGGCACACACATACACTGTCCTGTGGTATCAAGTTCTTCAAAAAAGCCCAAATCAAGGATAAACAGTTGCCCATTAGGCAACAGAAATTGACTCCCTTGGGAAAGGACACTAAGAGATTTACTTAAGGTCCACCCCTTGGCAGATGGGCTTCTCCATTCAAATTAGTTATCAAAGACTCTTCCAGCCAGTTAAGCTTAAAGTCATTAGCTTAATGACAACGTTTCAAAAACATCCTCACCTCTGCAAAGCAGGAGTACCACTCAAAGGTCATCATTTTAAGAGGCATTGTGAGTCTGAGTTCTAAGAGATTGAAATACCTTTGGGGGCAGATAACGCTTAAGTCGAATTTCACAGGATTTCAGACATCTCTCTTATTATCTATGTAAGTCTTAATGGGAACTCAGCCAGCATGGCCATTGGCCATATGTTCTTCCTTCATCAACTTATACCACCAGTATTTTCATGCCATGAAAATTCCAGTCGTAAGAACATTAAAGGAAACCCTAAAAGGATAAAGACATTGCAAAAGAATAACTTAGTATCTAAAGGAGGACTGAAAAGGGATGAAAGAATTCATACATTGCTGGCATTGGTCCCAATGCCGGCTCCCCTCTTAGTAATTAATAGAATATGACATAAGGCAAGAATTCTTGGAAAAATGAGAAACACTTCAATAAGAGACATCTAAAAGAAAGATGAGCCTGGGTGCAGTGGCTCACACCTTTAATCCCAGCACTTTGGGAGGCCAAGGTAGGTGGATCACTCAAGGTCCGGAGTTCAAGATCAGCCTGGCCAACATGGTGAAACCCCATCTCTACTCAAGAATCGCTTGAACCCAGGAGGCAGAGGTTGCAGAGAGCCGAGATCATACCACTGCACTCCAGCCTGGGCAACAGAATAAGACTCAGTCTCGAACTACAAAAATTAGTTGGATGTGACGGCAGGCACCTGTCATCCCAGCTACTCGGGAGGCTGAGGCAGGAGAATCACATGAACCCACGAGGCAGAGGTTGTGGTGAGCCAAGATCATACCACCGGACTCCAGCCTGGGAGACAGAGCGAGACTCTGACTCTAAAAGTATAAATAAATAATTTTAAAAATAAATAAAAAGGAGATAAGGCTTTGCATCCCTTTATGGAACAAATGTATTTTAAGGTATTAACTGTAAGATAATTCTACAAAGCCATCAAAACAACCAGAGTAAAGAAGAAGAACTCTTAAAGTTAAAAACTACAACTCAAAGACTTAGTGGAATAAATTTATTTTCTTATTAAACCCAGTGATCTGTAATACAAATCATCTGTTTCCTAAAGATTAATAAAATCAACATTAATCACAATCAAAACATTGATTCTGAATACACTTAATGTATTTAATGCTGATTAGAAACTGGAAAAAAAGTTATTCAATTTTATGGATTTGGATTAGGATCATCCCAGTTCTGTAAATATTTACACCCATAAGGATATCAGGAAGGAATGTCAAGTAGCTCACTAACAATTTTTCAAAGTCTTAGAAAAGTAGCACTTTTTTTGCTGGCACTCAAGTAGGGAAAACATCATAAAAATAGTTTCAAAATCTACAATCAATGCCTTCTCCAAAATAAATGCTTTTGTTAAAAAAAAATAGCAGTTTTTCTGAATTCTGTTTTTCCCTTGGGCTAGTGATCGTCCCAGCTCCTGCCCTTTGCTCTGCCCTTGCTTCCTCTCGTGCTCTGCTGGCCATGGAGGAGCTGTGAAAATCCAGACTCTACCAATAAGACAACTTCAAATTACACAAACACACAGATGAGGCCAAGTGACCTTGTCTTCACTCCTTACTTTGTTCTTGCAGGCAGGAATTTTCTTTTTCTGACATGCTTTTTCTCCCTGGAGGCCAAGGGATTCAATCTTTTCCAATGATACTAAATAAGCCACCAAACTGTGTCATAATGTGGCTTGATCATTATAGACTTTTCCTGCGACATAATGTGTGCTTGCCATCTTCAAGAGCCAAGTCAAAGAATCAAGTATTTTTTTCAGGAAAGTTTCATGTACATATGTATGTATACATTGTTCATTTTTATTTTTACATTTTTGAGAGGGAGTTTCACTCTGCCAGCCAGTCACCCAGGCTGGAGTACAGTCGTACAATCTCAGCTCACTGGAACCTGCACCTCCCAGGTTCAAGCAATTCTCCTGCCTCAGCATCCTGAGTTGTTGAGACTACAGGCATGCACCACCATACCTGACTCATTTTTTTCTTTTTTGAGAGATGGGGTTTCACCATGTTGGCCAGGCTATTCTTGAACTCCTGACCTCAAGTGATCTGACTGCCTAGGCCTCCCAAAGTGCTGGGAATATAGGCATGAGCCACCACACCTGGCCTGTTTCCAACGTTATCTGTAAGTATTTTGTGTTTATATTAGTGCTATTTTATTCTTTAGAAACATCAATTGCATACATGTTAGATATTCCTATCTGTCATTTTTATCTGTCACCATTTCTTTTTCTTTTATTTTTTCATTTTTTTATTGTGACCACATACACATAAAATGCACTCTCTTAACCATTTTAGGTATATTATACAGTAGTATTAAATACATATATTAATAATGTGCAACCATCACTACAATCCATTTCCATAACTCTTTTCATCTTATAAAAAACTCTATAACCATTAAACAATAACTCTTCATGCTCCCTGACCCCAGCCCCGTCAGCCACCATTCTCCTTTCTGAGATTTTCACTACTCTAAGTACCTCGTATACATTGAATTATACAGCATATGCTCTTTTGTATCTGGCTCCACCTAGCACAGTATCCTTAAGGTTCATCCATATTACAGCATGTGATATGGTTTGTCTCTGACCCCACCCAAATCTCATTCTGAACTGTAGCTCCCATAATTCCCACATGTTATGGGAGGGACTTGGTGGGAAGTAATTGAATCATAGGGGGCAGGTCTTTCTCATGCTGTTCTCATTACAGTGAATGAATCTCATGAGATCTGATGGTTTTATAAAGGGCAATTCTGCTACACAAGCTCTCTTGCCTCCTTCCATGTAAGATGTGACTTTACTCCTCATTCACCTTCCACCATGATTGTGAAGCCTCCACAGCCATGTGAAACTGTGAGTCAATTAAACCTCTTTCCTTTATAAATTACCGATGTCTTTATTAGCAGCATGAGAATGGACTAATACAGTAAATCAGTACCATGTAAGTGGGGCACTACTATAAAGACACCCCAAAATTTGGAAGTGACTTTGGAACTGGGTAACAAGCAAAGGTTGGAACAGTTTGGAGAGCTCAGAAGAAGAAAGGAAAAGGCAGGAATGTTTGGCACTTTCTAGAGACTTGGAAGGCTCAGAAGACAGGAAGATATGGGAAAGTTTGGAACTTCCTAGAGACTTGTTGAATAACTGATCAAAATGCTGATAGTGATATGGAAAATAAGGTTCAGGCTGAGGTGGTCTCAGATGGAGATGAGGAACCTGTTGGGAACTGGAGTAAAGGCCACTCTTGCTATACAAAGAGACTGGTGGCATTTTGCCCCTGCCCTAGAGAGCTGTGGAACTTTGAACTTGAGGAGATGATATCTGTTATCTGGTAAAAGAAATTTCTAAGCAGCAAAGCATTCAAGAGGTGACAGACCATAAAAGTTTGGAAAATTTGCAGCCTGACAATGCAGCAGAAAAAAAGGAAAGAAAAGAAAGGAAAAACCCTGTTTCTGGGGTAAAATGAGTGTGTTATCTCAAAAACCTTCTCACCAAATTTGCTCTCCATCCTGAGTGCGCATATTTTCCCTCCTTCGTGGCCAGTTAAGATATGTGTTTGTGTTGTGTTCAGTGCGTGTTCTGATCTGGTGGGCACAGCTTGCTCTCTCCTTCAAGCTCCCCACCACAGCTAGGAGGCGAGGGTGTACTGCAGACTACAAAGGTGGAGCCCCTACCAGGGTCCCCTCCGCTCCACCCCGCTGCTGTTCTCTGTCCACAACGAAGTCTGCATAGCAACACACCCACTTCTCTGGTCCACATGCCTCTAGATCCCACGAACCTGAATAAAAGGGATCATTTAGACTTGAATAACTATAACATGTTCTTTTAAAGAAATCTGTCTGCTGAAATCTGAGGAAGTTTCTAGGTTCTCAGTATCCACCCTCAGTTTTAGTCTCAAGTTCTTAGGACTGGCTAGGTATTATTCATCGTGAAGTTTTTGTATTGCACCAAAGATGCATTTTCTTCTTGACTTTTTTATTATTTTCATTGTTTCAAGTAGGTTTTAAGTAAGATTGGTGGCTAAAAAATGACTTTAGTAAACTGAAAGCTCCCTCATTCACTCCTTGACCCATTGCAAATTTGCTTCTATTCCATCATGAAGTCTCCCAAACTGCTCTCTCAATGATCACTCTTAACTTCCTGTTAATCAAAAGTTTAATTTTTTTTTCTGTTCTTCCTCTTATGTCTCCTAAATTCTAATTCTCTTGCTCTCTTTCAGTCTTTCCCCAAATACAGATATTCCCCCAAGGTTATTCCTCTGCTGTCTTTAAATTATCTCCCTAGTCAACTCCATTCATTCTCAAGATGTAAACTGCCCACTGTATACATTACTCTCAAACATTTCTCCTCTATCCTGATCCTCTCTTTTGGAAACTCAACCAAATTTCCAAAGTCTGTCTGACACTTCCACTTGCATATACCACTGGCATCTCACTCCACATATATTCTAAGTGACTATTTTCTAAGCTAGTGAGACTCAGAATGGTAATTGGTGTTGTTTCGTTTCATCTGTTGTTTGTTTTAAAGTCTCCTCTGTGTATTAGCTTCCGAGGCCTGCCATAATAAACTGGGTGCCTTAAAACAAAAGAAGCTTATTCTTTGACAGTCCTGGAGGGCAGAAGTCCAAATCAAGGTGTCAGGAAGATACTGTTTGTTCCCTCTGAAGGCTCTAGGGAAGAATTCCTCCTTGACTCTTCCTAGCTTTTAGTGGTTGCCAGTAATCATAACATGGTCTTTCTCTCCGCCCCCCAACCCCGGTGTGTGTGTGTGTGTGATTGTGTGTGTGTGTGTGTGTGTGTGTGTCTATCTCTAAATCTTCCTCTTCTTTTTCTTATAAATGTACCATTCATTGGAATTAGTGTCCAGTGTAATCCAACAAGATGTCACCTTAACTTAATTACAGCTGTAAACTCCCTATTTTCAAGTAAGGTCACATTCCCAGGTTCTAGGGGTTAGAACCTGAAGATACTTTTGGGGACACACAATTAACCCACTATTCTATAACAAAGTACACTTTACACACTTTGGAAATGTTGCTTAAAGTAAAACCAAACAGGTTTCCTTACTACAGAACTTCTCAGAGTCTTTAACAAACTAATATGAACTGTGCTCTGAATCTCCAACAGAAGTTATCATATGTAGCTCCCAAACTTTAATGACTGCAAAACATTCCTTGGCATAGAGCCCTTCAAAAGACTAGTATTCCAACAAGAGATTTTGCAATGTTCTGCTCCAGCGCTTCTTAGGTTTTCATATGCATATGAATCGCCTGGGGCTGGTGTGAAAATGCAGATTCTGATTCAGTAGGTCTGGGATGGAGTCTGAGATTCTGTATTTCTTACAAGTTTCCTGGAGCTGCTGACGCTGCAAGTTGACAAACACACTTTGAATAACAAACCTCTAAAACAAAATCTTTCTTTCCATTAATTATGTTTCTCTTCCTGTATTTTCTATCTTGGTCAACGGCATTACTACCCACCCAGTCATTCAATGGAAAACTTCGGTATCAGTTTTCCTTTCCCTCACAGCTTTCCTCCTCGCCCTCCCTCCAATTCAACTTAGTGCCAACTTGTATTCGTCTCCTAAATCCAATCGATCCCATCCCCATTGTCCTTGTTCATCTTAGTTCAGGATGTCAGTCTTAGATCAGGATGTCAGTGTCTGCGTGTGGACTGTCAGAAGCCTCCCAGCATGTCTTTTTGGCTCTAAACTTTGTCCCTCCAAACAGTTGCCAGACACAGACTTAACCAGGTCAATATTCCATATAAAATTTACACTGATGTACCACTGCCCACCAAATGAAATTCCTCCTGCACAGCATTGAGACATTGCAGGTCCTGAAAAATCTGACCTCAGCAAATTTTTCTAGTTTCACTCCCAGTACCAATCCATGATGTAACATATGCTGTGGTCACGTTAGGCTGCTCACTCTGCCCTAAACTCATCATGCATGTTCTAATCTCCAAACCTGGTTCAAGCTCCTTTCTGGTCTTCAATGTCTTTCTCCCACCTTCTCTGCCTGGATAAACCAAACTCTCAGTCTTCACAATTTAGTTTATGTATCTTTACTGTATGTTTCCCAAATAGAATTAGTTTCTAGGTATTTGATGTTCTCAGAGCATTTTCTTTATAACTTGGCTTAGGGTATTTTTAATGCTGTCCTATAACCATTTTCACACATTGTTTTTTAGCTAATTTCTTCATGGCATAAAGTAGGTGTTTATTTATTCCTTTATTCATTTTAAAAAATTGCCAACCATGATTTTGATGAGTAACTAGTCAAATGAGTATATTAGATGAAAGAGAATCAACTGGCTATAAATTATATTCAAAGTATAGAGAATAAACTTCATAAATAAAAATGCAGATTATTGGAAACTGAATGAAGATTTTGGAGGTAGAGACCCTAGAATCCAATTTTTATCAAGAAATCCAGGTGATTCTTACTAAAGTGTGAGAACCACTACCTACAATTTAGAAGTAAACAGTCCACTGGTAACTACATTTGCAACCAATGAATTTATTTGAGATGGAAATTCTGATAAAGTCAAAAACCCAAAAAGCAATGAAGAAATGTAAAGGCCTGTTTTGCATCAATAAGAACAAAGATAAAGAAATGTGGTGAGTCTTTTGAGCAGAAAACTTGCTGGTAAGCCTGTGGTCATTCTTCTTAACATTTTCTGGCCAATGTCAATTTAAAGCATGTACACATTAATTATTTTAGTAAAGCTAGGCTATTCTGGCTGCCACATTTTTCTGAGGTATAAGAATTTTTTTTACCTTCTTTTTTTCTGTGCAGTACTTAAACCAACGGATTCCTAAATCACCTACTCTTCACTGCTAGGATCCAAACAAAACTGAAGGCCATCTTGATGAATATGAGAGCTAAATGAAAGTTAAATTTGTCACATTCTTTACCATGCTGCACAGTTTCAGAGTTTCATGATTTTTTTTTAAATCCACATAATTAGTTTAGCTTTACCAGAAAAAAAATTTGAATGACAAGGTCAGGCTCCTGACCTTTCAATAAATTAGAGAAGATTGCCATAAATTGCACAATATAATGAAACACCAATTTGCATATTTGCTGCTATATTAAAAGGGATCAGTTTTAGCTCGCAAAGCAGAACAAACAAAAACATGCATTTTAATAACTCAAATTACTCCCAGGAAGTGACCCTCAGCAGAAAGCCTGATTATCACTACTTAATTAGAAGCCTTGGAAATCTAAATCCTGCTTTAAATCCTATTCTGGGTACAGTGAAAGATGAAGCCATGAGTTTTGTCTAAGATTCAATATTTACTCATTACTAATATGTTTGCTGGAGAGACTTCCCAAGCATTATAAAGACATGTGAGAAAAAATTTAATATTCAAAGAAAGAGCGCACAAAACCTGTGTTGGCTTGCAGGTGCAAAGCAATTAACAAGCTGGCATTTACAGTACTTTTAATTAATTAATTAAAAATGCAAAGCTGACTTTCATTTCTTTAAATGTTTGAACATTTTATCCATCAATAATAAAGCACTACATGCTGCTGGGTGACAACATCTGCTAAATGAAAAAAGTTAGTCCAGTGTTGATGTAAGTGAGGAAGAATTTGGAATTTGCTGCTGCATCACCATCTCTTCTCCCACCCCCTCCCCCAACTAGTACACTACTATACTCAGGGTCAAATGATAGGGGAAATGGTTTGTTGCCAACTCTGGATCATAAACTAAAAGTGACAATATTTGATGTGACAAGTTAACCTCGAATGGGAATGAAAACAACAAGGCTTATCACAATTATACTCACCATTAAGGACTTTCCATTCTGTTTCCTTAGGGGAGCAGGGTTGTTTGGTATTAAGGCTATGTATCTCCATCTTGTTTAGAAAGGTTAAAAACCTAATTAGCAAAGGGAATTTCAATAATTTGCAAAAGAAGTGGGTAATGGCTTCTAACGTAATGCTGCTGTGACTAATTTTACAGCTGGACTGCTGCTTGAACAACGACTTTACTATTCCCCATGAACACATTTTTGGTCAGTACATATTTAAAAACAATGCCATTAATGTACTTTAATTAAAACATAAATACTACAGCGCTACCTCGGTAGACATTCACTCAGCTGGAACTAACTATATTTGCTTAATCTACAATTTTAGATGTATTAGCAAAAATAAATGTTGGTGAATGTAAGAGCCTGATTACATATCTTGGGTAAATTGGTGATAATGAGTCAAGAGACTTTGTGTTCATTCACATATATTAGAATAAGAATCATTATGAAATTAAAGCTAAGATTAATCCTGCTAATGACACCACAGAGCATCTGGGAATAAGATAACCCAGATGTCAGATTCACTGTGCTACTGTGCTGCTATTTGATAGAGTAACCCTTGAAGTGTTCTTTTAAGGCAGATAGCTGCTACCCACCCCCCAGTCCCAGCACTTGAAATGCAAATGAGTGACAAGATAGTCTAATAATGAGAGCAGATTCTAGCAGAAAAGAAAATGAATAAATTAAAAAAAAAAAAAAGCACTCTGCACCGCTGATAAGAACAAGCAGCAGGCACCCTGATGTCCTCAATTAGGGTGGATGACATCTGCTGAGCATTTCTCTCTAATAAAGCCCTCACTCGGTATTCCAAAGCACACGATTCTAACACTGTTAACATTTTAATGTCCTGGGCGTGCGTGGTAACATTAATTACAAGATGACTTGGATGACTTCTGAATCTCTTTTATGTCTTCGGTAGAAGAGAACACAGCATTGCAGCTTTGATATCATAAATAAAATGGGGACGCCTGCCAAGCATGAAAGGTATCCTGAAGTCACTCGCATCTGCTATGTTATCCTGAACCTCTGTAGCCAGGCAAAGAGAATCCTCTGGGCATTTACAGAGGGTCAGCAGCTACACATTTTAGTGGGGAGTTATATGGCTCTCAAGGATTTTTTTTTTCCTCTTATGCTAGAGGTGAAAATTTTGTTGCTGTTTTAATTCCTAATAGCTTAAAGTCCAATTAATATTATTCTATGCACAGTTTGCCTTCCTAATAGTTATTTTCATGAGCTTTGGCAAATGTCACCAGGGCTTTCTTATTTGTTGGCTGGGAGACAGGGACAGTTAATAAGGGGAGACCCTTATTAAGCAGACATACAAAGTATAGGTACTATGGGGGACCCTAGGTGGAGAGTGGGACAGAGAGACACAAGATAAAAGAAATTTTGAGGGTCTCCTACTACAAAACTGGCATGCTATCACCATCACCCCTGAGAAAACACTAGTATTACTTCTCTTACACAGGTAAGGAAACTGGGGCACAGAAAGATTATACACCTTGCTTGCAAGTTATTAAACATCCAATGAGAAGCAGAACCAGGATTTGAACCTCTGACTAAGCTCAAAATCCATGATTCCACTATTCCTCTCCACTCTACTACACCTGTGGCAGTCATTAGAGCTGTTCACAGGTGATCTGGGGCCCATCCTTAGGGTCACAAAAGCTTATGTTTCCTCACTCTTCTTTCAAACTAACATAGCCATGTAAACTATTTTAACCAATGAAATGCAAACAGAAGCCTTAAAAGAAGGTGTATGGTTCACCCTGTCCCCAGTGAGGAAAAATGGATACCTCTCTCCACCTGGAACTGAAGATGACTGGGACTAAACAGGAAGTAAATCTTTGTTACACAAGCCTCTGAGATGCTGAGGCAATTGGTTATTGCAGTAAAACCTAGTCTATCCTGACAAATACAATACTATGCCATGCCAGCAGCCAAGTACAAACATGTAAAAACCCCAGCTGGTCTCATGAATGGATGAAGAAGAACAGAAAAAAAATAAAGTGAGGAAAGATGTGACTCAAAAGTTGGCCTGAGAACTCTTAGACTCCAAGAAAGAGAAGACTGTGGTGTAATTAACCCTAGTAGGCACCATTTACATCATAATGTGTGTGAATGGCTCCCCCTAGAGTTCTCCAGTGCCCAGATTGCAAGATCGTATGCAGTGGCGCTGTCACTTCTAGCTCTGCTAGTCTGAGAATCTGGTTCCCCATTTATTTTACAGATTATGCCAGATTTACAGGATGCACTGGGTATAGAATTCATAGCTGCAGCCAATGAGCATGCTCCCAGCCCAATGAGGAGCTTGCTCGCTCAAAATATCAGGAAAAATCATCAGCAGATTTAAAAGGGCACTTGGCCAAGATAAAAATTAATTCCCGATATGACAGATTACTATTGTTAGAGCCATGTGAAATGGTGTTACACAGTCACAAGCTAAGATATTTTATCTAAATGTGCAGAGAAAATGACAAAACATTCTTTTGGCTTTTCATAATTGACTGGATGTGGCCCTGATTTGCTGCACCCAGTGAAGGGATATTTGGGAGAAAAGAGAAAATGAGGCACGACAATGAGGCAGTGCACTAATTTTTAAGAGTCCAGCCCTTTTTCACTCTTCTATCTCTTGCCTACCTCTGTTTGGACTACTCCAGTGTAAAATTTTAATTCTGCATGCCAACTTTCCCTGCTCAAATGGTCTACATTTTGCCAAAGTTATAGCTGAACAGCAGGTTCAAAGATCCTGGCCACTGCCACTGATCAAAAGCTCTGCAGGATATCCCCCAAGGCTGCAGAGCTATTGAACTGGATGGAGCACCTGGGGATCTGAAGCAATTAACAGGACTTCCTTAAATAGGGCCAGAAAGGGTCTCAAGTGGACAAACCACACACAGCTGCAGCATCCCCTCCCTCACTACTGCTGTGCCCACTGGCTGGGTTTGTTCAGGGAACATTAGAGAAGATTCTCAATAAGCAAATCAGCCACTCTATTTGGCAGCCCAAGCCCTCTCTGTTCATTTCTGCAAATAAGAATGCTAGTTAGTAAGAATGGGAACATCTAAGAAAGTTCTCATCTTGATTAGTAGTAGGTGACTCCTGCATAAAAAAGGAAGCAAAGGAGTTCAGTGCTTCCAAAGACATAAGGGTAAGCCACACTCAGATCCATAGGCGTACTCCAGTTGCAGCAACCCTAGTGAAAGGGCTTACATCACACAGTTTATGCTCTGGAAAATGAGGCAACCTGAAGCCTAGTCTCTATATCACCTTGAAGTTTTATTCTACAATGCCTTTGCCTGGGCTGTCTCCTTCACCAAGAATGCCTTCCACAGTGACTCAGTGAATACCTACTCATCTACCAAGATATAAGTGTCTGTATGGTTCCTTCTTAGACTCACCGAATCAGGCGAGCACAGCCTGTTTTGCTCTTTGCCTCTCTCTTATCACTGAACTCACCCTACTGTGTGATAACCACACACCTGCCTCCCCAATTAGACTGTAAGTGCCCTGGAGACAGAGATGGTGTTGATTCCCCCGTCCCTGGCAGGGGACTGACAGATAGGAGGTCCTAAGCAGTTCCTTACTGAAAGAGTAACTTTAATATTGATAGTGGAAGGCAGATTCAAGATGCTGTGCCATCTTGGAAGACAAATAATGCCCTATAATGTTTTTCCCCTATAATTTTTTATCAGGTGCTTCAGGTCTGGTTCAACTATCTCTTCTGAAAAACACATAATACGTTTTCTCTCCCCTTCCTAAGGCTTCTTCATTGCCTTTACACATTCTAAGATCCTTTTTTAGTTTCTTAATAAGGTGTCCTTAGATAAACCTCATCCAATGAGCATGATTTTGTGCCTGGCTGTGACAGGATAACTGAACAATCAATGAAAACAAAGGCTGAATGGCCTGAGTTTTCATGACGGAGTGGGCTCCTAGGTGTCTTTTACACAGAATAATTTATGGAAACATCCTTTAAATACAGACATTTCCATCTGTTTCACCTTCACTCGTGAGGGGAAGTGAAACAGGAAGATATTCTGTCTGTTTACAACCTAATACGGTTAACCTCTTCCTCTTCTCAGTTTTTGGAACTCTTGTTCATACATCTTTGAAGACTGCCTTAGAGTCAATCTATCAAAAACAATCAATGTCTTCAATGTATTGTACATCAACATGGTGCCAGGCATTGTGCTAGGGATTTCAAAGGCTCAATGAACTTAGTCTGGTGGAGAAGAAGACACATAAGCATTTTTTAAATAAATGCTAACTAGAGATACAATCACCATAAGAGTGGATGGATATGTGGGACGGTTGAGGTGACATTTGCACTTAGCTGTAAGGGGAGGTGGAGGAAGAAAGATCAGGCAGATGACAATGAAATAAGAAAGGCAAGAGAGCAAAAAGGGACTCAGTGATTTGACAGACCTGGAACAGTGACATCAGAGGATGTGGTGGTAGAGAAGGCATGAAGGTAGTGGGAGCCACGTCATGGGAGTTGTGAGTGTCTTGCTGAAGAATTTAACTTTACTGATAATGGAAAGCACCTAAAGTCTGGGAAAAGAGGGTGACATAATTCAAAATTCCTGGATTCTGAAGGAATATTTTTAAAGGATATTGGGGAGAGGGAGATAATTTGAGCAATCATTTGGAATATTTTGTAGAAACCCTAAATAAATCATTGAGGTATTGCTTTTTTCTTAAAAAAATAAAATAAAATAAAAACTGCCTAGATAATTATTTCATTCAACAGAAAATATAAGCACTGCATTGGATCCAAAATGGATGGAAAAATAAATTTTAAAAGAGAATTTTGCCCCTTTAGCTTAAAAACTGGACTTCCTTTTTAGAACATGCTCAACACCTGTGGCAGACGGAGCCCCACAGTCAAGCAAGAGAGAGAGGCAAGAAGTAAACAAACAATCAGACTGCAGTATGCATACCATCATGAGTTCTACATGACAAGGTAGCAGAGGAAGGGAAGAGTGGACAACCATTTAGGAAATAAGGAGGACCATATAGTTTTGCAAAGGCATTCTGAGATGGGTTGTAAAGCCTGAATTAAGAGTTCATCAGCCAAAGTGAGAAGAAACGAGTCTGAATTTTGTTTAAAAGCCCACAACTATGGCAATAAGTGTACAATTCAGAGAGACAAAGCTGTCCTCCCTGATATTAATCAAAAGGTTTATGACTAATCACAAACACTATTTAATATTTCCTTTAGATAGTTTTCATGAACCTACCATCCATGAATGTATCTTTACCTCTTTAAGAAGTTATCTCTATTTTTACTTCCTGGAATTAGAAACTCAATGCTTATCATTAACTTTTGATTTTACTGAAATTTGCTTCATCTCCAGTTCAAGGAGGGTGTCTACTAGTCCTGCTCTTTCAGGATTTGTTGATGAGTTCATGTCAGTTCTACTGGAACACCTCATCCTTCAATATCAAAGAATCTTAAGGAATCTTTCTGTCTATCTTTATACTTGAGTTCTCTTCACAGTTACAGGATCATTTGGAGGCTCACTCCATCCACCCCAAACATCTAGAAACTTATTTTAATGAAATATGAACTCCTCTCCATACATTGCTCCTGCCACTTCACACCAGTCCCTACATATTGTTCCTTGTTATAATGCCTAACCGCATATCAGGCATTCTAATCTACATGTTAGCTCCTCCATGGTCCTGAAATGACGTAATATATATAGAATTCAAACCAAGAGTTCTAGGGAATAAGGGCCACAAAAGATCCTACTAAATGTGGCATCACAAATCTGAGCTTTTAATGATTTGACCTGTTCCTCTTGTGCCCAAAATTATTTTCCTGATATTTCTATAGCTATTCTTGGCAAGCAGCCCATACAAGTGCCTCTTATTTAACCACAGTTGGTGCTTTACCGTCACTCTTCTTTCTTTCCTTGGGTGAGAGAGCTCCTTAATAAAAGTGATTGTCTCAGAGGAAACTTAAATTCTACTGCCTCCCTCCAGTGTTGCACTTAATGCTGTGTGTTTAACAGCACCTTGGGGATTACACTTAAATCCTGGAAAATCTTTAAGCAGCAACACACGCAACAGGAAACATGCCTTCCCCTGAGAATTCAGGGACAGAAGAGCGAGAATGGTGGGCTGCCTGAAAAAGGGGGGAAAATCCAGGGATAAGAGCTACCACAGAGTGGAGTGAAGATGACCTGCAGGCTCTGCCTCCACATCCAACAGAGGGATCGGCACGGACACTTCTCCAAAGGCCTGGGGTTTCCAGAATGAAGTGAACAAATGTCATTTTAGGAAGAGACAGGTGGTCTCCACACCCATCTATTTTCATCCCTGCCTGCAACCAAGATCTGATTTATACCATCCCAAAGAAGGAATTTTGGTGAATTTATAAGATCTTTTCTTTACAGGAGATTCACCAGCAACACCACCATCACCAGTTGCTTAGTCCAGGATTGAATAAACTTCACTGGGAGTTTCTTCATTGCCTCTAACCAATTTTTTTTTTTTTGGCTAAAGCTAAAACCCTCTCCAGTTTTGCTCTCCTCTCACTGTAGAAGCAAACAGGGACGTTCCCTAGGAAAGAATTTTGCACACATTATTTTCTTTATATAAAATATGCCTATATTTTTAAAGCACTAAACTCAAAAGCAACTCCAGAAAACATCATTATAATCACCTCTTAGACTGAGCCTCATAGAATCAAGGTGCGTTCTTCATCCTACAAACATTTGCTGGG
Source organism: Cebus imitator (assembly GCF_001604975.1). Lineage (NCBI taxonomy): Eukaryota > Metazoa > Chordata > Mammalia > Primates > Cebidae > Cebus > Cebus imitator. Next base: position 211,430 of record NW_016107481.1, on the reverse strand, counting down.
CAATGACTCTGCATCAAAACAGTGCTGGATATGGCATTGTTATTACTGCATGTTTGATGACCAGGCTCTTGATAAGGCTTTAAACTCTAGTAAGTCTTACTACAAGTGGGCCAATGACCATTGGCAAGGATTCTTTGGACTACAAAGCAAATATTAAAGAAGAAATAAAAAAGAAAAGTCTTCTTTTACAGCTGTAGTTTTAATAAAAGTCTAGTGGGCACTGGCTGCAATGATTAATCATACCAAATACAGAAAACTTTTATGATGTATTGAAATAAAAGATTCATTTTCTGTATTCTTCCAAACCGGAAAACCACCTGGTGGTTTATATGTATTCAGACTCTGCTTTTTTTTTTTTTTTTTTTTTTT